>NW_024082280.1:239817-253303 GCF_003009895.1 Hyaena hyaena
TCTGGCCATGTGTAGCAACACGGATGGACCTTGAGGGTGTTATGCTGAGTGAAATAAGTCAGGCAGAGAAGGACAAATATCATATGTTTGCACGTATAGGAGGATTAGGAGGAACTTAACAGAGGACCAAGGGGGAGAAGAAGGGGGGAAATGGTCGGGGAGAGGGAGAGAGGCAAACCATGAGAGACTCTTGAATGCTGACAAAAACTGAGAACTGATGGATGTAGGGGGGAGGGGGGATGGGCATGGAGGAGGGCACTCGTGTGAATGAGCACTGGGTGTTATGTTGAAACTAATTTGACAATAAACTATTTGTAAAAAAAAAAAAGAATATGTGGTTTATTTATACAATGCAATACTACATGGCAATGAGAAAGAATGAAATCTGGCAATGTGTAGCAACATGGGTGGACCTTGAGGGTGTTATGCTGAGCGAAATAAGTCAGGCAGAAAAGGACAAATATCATATGTTTGCACGTATAGGAAGATTAGGAGGAACTTAACGGAGGACTGTCGGGGAGAAGAAGGGGGTAATAGTGGGGGAGAGGGAGAGAGGCAAACCATGAAAGACTCTTGAATGCTGAGAGCAAACTGAGGACTGATGGGTGTGGGGGAAGGAGAGGGGAGATGGGCATGAGGGAGGGCACTTTTGGGGATGAGCACTGGGTGATATATGGAAACAAACTTGATATTAAACTATTTGTAAAAGAAGAAAGCCTGAAATCTGGGGAAAAATAGAAAATGATAATAAGTACATCCCAATAAATAACTATCTTAAATGTAAGTGAACTAAATGCTCCAATTAAAAGACAGTGTGACTGAATGGAGTTTTGAATAGATATATCCATACAGTGTCTTCAGGAGACTAGCTTTAGACCTAAAGTTGCATGCACACTGAAAGTGAAGGGATAGAAAAAAATATTCCATGAAATGGAAGCAAAACTCACAACCAGTAAATAAATTGAATTAGTGATAAAAAGTCACCCAAAGAACAAAAGTCCAGGGCCAGATGGCCTTCCAGGGGAATTTTACCAAACATTTAAAGAAAAGTTAATACCTATTCTTTTGAAGCTGCTTCCAAAAATAGAAATGGAAAGCAAACTTCTAAACTCATTTTATGAAGCCACCATTTCCTTGATTCCAAAACCAGACAAAGACCTCACTAAAAAGATAACTACAGACCAAGTTCTCTGATGAAAACGGATACAAAAATCCCCAAAAAGATAGTAGCCAAACAATCCAACAATACATTAAAAACAATTATTCACCACAACCAAGTTGAATTTATACCTGGGATGCAGGGCTGGTTCAATATCTGCAAAACAATCAATGTGATACATCAGATCAGTAACAGAAAGGACAAAAAACACATGATCCTCTCAATAGATGCTGAATTAGCATTTGACAGAATACAGCATTCTTTATTGATAAAAACCCTCAAGAATGTAGGGATAGAAGGATTGTCCCTCTCGTTCATAAAAGCCATATATGAAAAACCCACCATTAATATAATCCTCAATGTGGAAAAACAGAGAGCTTTCCCCCTAAGGTCAGGAAAATGACACGGATCTCCACTCTTGCCACTGTTATTCAACATAGTATTGGAAGTCCTAGTCTCAGCAATCAGACAACACAAAAGAATAAAAGGCATCCAAATCAGCAAGGAGGAAGTCAAGCTTTTATTCTTCACAGATGACATGATACTCTATATAGAAAACCCAGAAGATTCCACCAAAACACTGCTAGAAATGATCCATGAATTCAGCAAAGTCACAGAATACAAAATCAGTGCATAGAAATTGTTTGCATTCCTATACACCAATAATGAAACAACAGAAAGAGAAACCAAGGAATCAGTTAAAATTACACCAAAACCCATAAAATACCTAGGAATAAACTTAACCAAAGAGGTGAAAAATCTATACACTGAAAACTATAGAAAGCTTATGAAGGAAATTGAAGAAGACACCCAAAAATAGGGGAAAATATTCCATGTTCATGAATTGGAAGAACAAATATTGTGAAAATGTCAATACTACCTAAAGGAATCTACACATTCAATGCAATCCCTATCAAAGTAATACCAGCATTCTTAAAAGAGCTAGAACAACAATCCTAAAATTTTATGGACCAGTAAAGAGGCCGAATAGCCAAAGCAATCCTGTAAAAGAAAACCAAAATGGAAAGCATTACAATCCTGGACTTTAAGATGTATTATAAAGCTGTAATCATCAAGATAGTATGGTACTGGCACAAAAACAGACATTCAGATCAATCGAACAGAATTAGAGAACCCAGAAATGGACCCACAAACGTATAGTGAAGTCATCTTTGACAAAGCAGGAAAGAATATCCAATGGAATAAAGACAGTGTCTTCAACAAATGGTGCTGGGAAGACTCGACAACAACATGCAGAAAAATGAACCTGGACCACTTTCTTACACTATATACAAAAATAAAATAAAAAATGGATGAAAGATCTAAACATAAGACAGGAAGCCATCAAAATCCTAGAGAAGAAAGCAGGCAAAAACCTCTTTACCTTTGCCACAACACTTCTTACTCAACATGTCTCCAGAGGCAAGGGAAACAAAAGCAAAAATAAACTATTGGGACCTCATCAAGATAAAAAGATTCTGCACAGAGAAATAAACAATCAGCAAAGCTAAAAGGCAACTGACAGAATGGGAGAAGTTATTTGCAAATGACATATCAGATAAAGGGTTCGTATCCAAAATCTATAAGGAACTAATTAAATTTAACACTGAAAAAACAAATAATCCAGTGAAGAAAGGGGTAAAACTCATGAATAGACACTTCTCCAAAGAAGACATCCAGATGCCTAACACACATGAAAAAAATGCTCAACATTACTCATGATCAGGGAAATACAAATTAAAATCACAATGAGATACTACCTCATACCAGTCAGAATGCCTAAAATTAACAACTCAGGAAACAACAGATGTTGGTGAGGATGTGGAGAAAGAGGATCTATTTTGCACTACTGGTGGGAATGCAAACTGGTGCAGCCACTCTGGAAAACAGTATGGAGGTTTCTCAAAAAATTAAAAATAGAACCACCTTACAACTTAGCAATTGCACTACTAGGTATTTATAAAGAGGTACAGATGTGCTGTTTCAAAGGGGCACATGCACCCCAATGTATATAGCAGTGCTATCAACATTAGCCAAAGTATGGAAAGAGCCCAAATGTCCATCGACAGATGAATGGATCAAGAAGATATGGTGTGTATATATATGTGGTGTGTGTGTGTGTGTGTGTGTGTGTGTGTGTGTGTGTAATGTATATATACAATAGAGTATTACTTGGCAATCAAAAAGAATAAAATCTTGCCATTTGCAACTACATGGATGGAACTAGAGGGTACTATGCTAATCAAAATTAGCCAGAGAAAGACAAATATCATATGATTTCCCTCATATGATGGATTTAAATTTTTTAACGTTTATTTATTTCTGAGAGAGTTTATTTATTTTTGAGAGTGAGAGTAGGGGAGGGGTAGAGAGAGAGGGAGACACAGAATTGAAAGCAGGCTCCAGGCTCTGAGCTGTCAGCTCAGAGCCTAACGCAAGGCTCAAACTCACGAACTGTGAGATCATGACCTGGGCTGAAGTCAGACACTTAATCAACTGAGCCACCCAGGCGCCCCTCATATGAAGAATTTAAAATACAAAACAGATGGACATAAGAGAAGAGAAGCAAAAATAACATAAAAACAAGGAGAGAGAAAAACATAAGAGACTCTTAAATACAGAGAACAAACTGAGGGTTGCTGGAGGGGTTGCAGGTGCGGACATGAGCTAAATGGGTAAGGGGCATTAGGGAGGACCAAAGGGGATGAATCAATGGAATATACTCCTGAAATCATTATAACACTATATGCTAACTAACTTTTATATAAAAAATAAATAAAAGGGGTTATAAAAATGGAAACAAAAATAAAGCCAAGACAGAAATACTTAAATCACAAAAAATACAGTTACCCCATTTACATCAATGGAAAGATTATCCAAGCAGAAAATGATTTGTATTTGAAAGACTTATTAGATTGGACTTAACAGATATATACAGAACATTCCACCCAAAAAGAGATGGATACACTATGTTTTCAAGTGCACATGAAACATTCCCAGGATAGATCACATGTAAGGCCAGAAAACAAGTTTCAATAAGTTTAAGAAGACTGAGATCATATTAAGCATCTTTTCTGACTGCAAATAGCCAAAGCAATCTTTAAAAAGAAAAAGCAAAGCTGGAGGAATTAATTTTGGACGTTATGTTATATTCCAAAGCTGTAGTAATCAAAAAGTATAGTACTGGCACAAAAACAGACACATAGATGAATGGAACAGAATGTAAAATCCAGAAATAAACCTACAATTACATGGTCAATTACTCTTCAACAAAGCGGAAAGGAATGTCTAATGGAAAAAAAGACAGTCTCTTCAACTAATGGTGTTGGGAAAACTGGTCACCAACATGCAAAAAAGAAAGAAAGAAAGAAAGAAAGAAAGAAAGAAAGAAAGAAAGAAAGAAAGAAAGAAAGAAAGAAAGAAAGAAGGAAGGAAGGAAGGAAGGAAGGAAGGAAGGAAGGAAGGAAGAAAGGAAAGAAGGAAAGAAGGAAGAGAAAAAAGAAACTGGATCACTTTCTTACACTATACATAAAAATAAATTCAAAATGGATTAAAGATGTAGATGTGAGATTTGAAACCACAAACATCCTAGAAGAGATGTTTGACATCTCTTTGACATTGGCCATAGCTACTACTCACTATATTTGTCTTCTGAGGCAAGAGATCCAAGAGCAAAAAAAAAAAAAAAAAAAAAAAAAAAAAAAAAAAAAAAAAAAAAAAAAAAAAAAAAAAAAAAAAAAAAAAAAAAAAAAAAAAAAGTATTGGGACTTCATCAAAATAAAAAACTTTTGCACAGCAAAGGAAACAATCAAAAAACTAAAAGGTAACTTGTGGAATATAAGAAGATATTTGGAAATGTCATATCTAATAAGGGGTTAGTTTAAAAAATATAAAACACGTATAAAACTCAATATCCAAAGAACAAATAGTCCACGTAACAAGTGGGCAGAAGACACGAACAGACATTTTTCCAAAAATGACATAGAGATGGCCAACAGACACATGAAAAGATGTTCATCATCACTTATCAGGGAAAAGTGAATCAAAATTACAATGAGATGTCACCTCATACCTGTCAGAATGGCTAAAAGAAAAAACACAAGAAACAACAGGTTGGCGAGGATGTGGAGAAAAGGAAACACTTTTGCAGAATTGGTGGGAATGAAAACTGGTGCAGCCACTGTGGAAGACAGCATCGAGGTCCCTGAAAAAATAAAAAACAGAACTACTTTATTTATGATCCAGCAATGGCACTACTGGGTATTTACCCAAAGAATATAAGAATACTAGTTCAAAGGGATATATGATGCTTTATATTTATAGTAGCATTATTTATAATAGATCAGATATGAAAACAGTCCAAGAGTCCAATGATAGAATGGGTAAACATATATATATAATGGAATATGGTAAACATATATGTATATGTATATATGTGTGTATATATGTGTGTGTATATATATATATATATAATGGAATATCTTTCAGCCATGAAAAAGCACAAAATCTTGCCATTTGCAAGGACATGGATGCAGCTAGAGCCTGTAATGTTAAGTGAAATAGGTCAGTTAGAGAAGACAAATACAATATGATCTCACTCATATGTCGAATTTAATAAACAAAACAAATGAGGAAATGGAAAATAACAGAGAGAAAGACCAACCAAGAAACAGACTTTTAGTTATAGAAACTACACTGATGATTACCAGAGGGAAGGGAGAGGTGGTTGGGTTAAATAGGTGATGAGGATTAAGGAGTGCACAGGTGTAATGAGCAGAGAGTGATGTATGAAACTGCTGAATTACTATATTGTATACCTTCAACTAATATAACACTGTATGTTAACTAACTGGAATTAAAATAAAAAGTTTTTAAAAAGCACCTTTTCTGACCACAACAGTATACAAATAGAAATTACTATAAAAATTTTTTGGAAAAATCCACAAACAACTGGGCGCTAAATTACATGCTACTAAACATTCAATGGGTCACAAAGAAAGCAAAGAAGAAATAATCAAATACATAGAGACAAATGAAAATAAAAACATAATATTTCAAAGTATTTGAGATGCAGAGTAGGAAGATGGTGGCAGAGTATGAGGACTCTAGGCTCGCCTCATCCCAGGAACACAACTAGATAACTATCAAATTATCCTAAATAACCTGAAGTCTAACAGAACAAACTCAAAAACTAAAGGGATTGAAAAAGCCACCTTGAAGAAGGTAGAAAGTGTGGAGACCTGGGTTAGGGAAGAAATGGATCACAGTTGCTATGAAGGGGAGGGAGTCATGTCACTGAGAAGGGCAAGAGAGAAAGGTGCACATAGGGGAATACACAAGAGGAATATTTTCCCTGAAGGAAAGAGCAGCCAAAATACAACAGCAGAGCATGCACAGCACACACCAGAGACATTTTCTGAACTGCCAGTCACTGGGAACTACATGACTCTCCTTCATAAGGCCATTACTTTCAGGAACTAGACAAAACTGGCCTTTCTCTCTTTTTTTTTTTTAATGTTTTTTTTATTTATTTCTAGGAGAGAGACAGCTTGAGTAGGGGAGGGTCAGAGAGAGAGGGAGTCACAGACTCTGAAACAGGCTCCAGGCTCTGAGCTGGCAGTCAGCACAGAGCCCGACGCGGGGCTCGAACCCACGAACCGTGAGATCATGACCTAAGCGAAAGTCGGACGCTTAACCGACTAAGCCACCCAGGCGCCCCCAAAACTGGCCTTTCTAATACGGAGAAGATAGAGACTTAGACAAAATGCTAAGATGGAGAAATTAATTCTAAATGAAATAATAAGATAAGGCCATGGCCAGAGATCTAAGTGAAACAGATATAAGTAACATGCCTGATGGAGAATTTAAAGGAACAATCATAAGGATACCTGGTGGGCTTGAGAAAAGATTAGGAGACATCAGTGAGACCCTTACCAAAGAGATAAAAGGGTTAAAAAAGAATCAATCAGAGATGAAGACTACAATAAACAAGATTGGAAACCGGCTTGATGCAAAAACAGTCTGGAAGAAGCAGGAGACCAAATCAGTGACCTAGAAGACAAAATAATGGAAAAAACATGAAGCTGAACAAAAGACAGAAAGGCATATTATGCTACATGAGAATATACTTAGGGAACTCAATAGCCATATAGATGAAAAAACACTGAATAAAATACTAGCAAACCTAATCCAACAGTACATTAAAAGAATCATTCACCACAACGAAGTGGGATTTATTCCTGGGGTCTAAGTGTTGTTCAATATTTACAAATTGATCAACATGATATACAATACCACATTAATAAAAGAAAGGATAAGAGCCACATGATCATTTCAATATATGCAGAAAAAACTCATTTGATAAAGTAGGACAACCGTTCATTATAAAAACTCTCAACAAAATAGGTTAGAAGGAATATACCTCAACATAATACAAACCACATATGAAAAACCCATAGCTAATATCATCTTCAAGGAGCAAAAACTGAGAGCTTTTCCTCTATGGTCAGGAACAAGACAGGGATGTCCACTTTCACAACTGTTATTTAACATAGTACTGGAAGTTCTAGCCACAGCAATCAGACAACTAAAAGAAGTAATAGACATCCAAATCAGCAAGGGAGAAGTCAAAATTTCACTATTTGCTGATGACATCATACTCTATATTGAAAACCCAAAAGATTCCACCAACAAATTGTTAGAACCGATAAACGAATTCAGTTAAGTCTCAGAATACAAAATCAATGTACAGAAATCTGTTGCATTTCTATACACTAATAATGAAAGAGCACAAGGAGAGATTAAGGAATCAATCTCATTTACAATTACACTGAAATCAATAAGATACCCACGAATAAACCTAACCAAAGAGGTGAAAGATGTTTGCTCTCAGAACTATAAAACATTGATAAACAAATTGAAAATTACATAATGAAATGGAAAGACATTCTGTGCTCAGCGTTGGAATAACAAATATTGTTAAAATGTCTACACTACCAAAGGGAAAAATTAAAAAAAATTAATGAGGGCCAACAGGGTGGCTCAGTCGGTTGAGCATCTGACTTTGGCTCAGGTAATGATCTCGCAGCTCATGAGTTTAAGCCCCACATTGGGCTCGCTGCTGTCAGCCTGTCAGTGCAGAGCCTGCTTTGGATCCACTGTCCTCCTCTTCACTTTCACCCACTTGCACCTTCTCAAAAATAAAGAAACATTAAAAAAATTTAATGCGACTCCTATCAAAATCCAAAAGCATTTTTCATAGAGTTAGAACAAAGAATCTTGAACTTTATATGGAACCAAAAAAAGACCCAAATAGCCATGGCAACCTTGAAAAAGAAAAGCAAATCTGGAAGCATCACAATCTTGGAGTTGAAGTTACATTACAAAGCTGTAGCGATCAAGACAGTATGGCACTGGCACAAAGATAGACACATATATCAATGGAAAGAATAGAAAACCCATAACGGAACTCACAACTATATGGTCAACTAATCTACAAAGCAAGAAAGCATATCCAATGGAAAAAAGACAGTCTCTTCAACAAATCATGCTGGGAAAACTGGACAACAACATGCAAAAGAATGAAACTGTACTACTTTGTTACACCATGCTCAAAAATAAACTCAAAATGGATAAAGGACCTGAATGTCAGACAGGAAACCATCAAAATACTAGAAGAGAAAGCAAACAGATATCACACTCTCTGATTTCAAGTTGTACTCTGAAGCTATCATCATCAAAACAGTATGGTACTGTCATGAAAACAGAGAAATAAACCAATGGTACAGAATCAAATGCCCAGAAATAAACCCAAGCATATATGGTCAACTATTATTTGACAAGGGAGCCAAAAATACTCAGTGGAAAGAAGACTGTCTAAATGATGTTGGGATAATTGGATATTCACAAGTAAAAGAATTCACACGCAAAAGAATGACCCATATCTTACACCACCTACAAAAATTAACTCGGAATATATTAAAGTCTTAAATGTAAGACTTGAAATCATGTTACTCTATAAGAAAACAGGAACAAATCTCTTTGACATGGGTCTTGGTAATGACTTTTTTGATATGATACCTGAAGCAGAAGCAATAATAATAAATTAAAAAAATTGAGCCTCATCAAGCTAAAAGTCTGCACAGTGAAAGAAGCCTTCAAGAAAATGAAATGACAACCTACCGAATGGGAAAAACATTTCCAAACCATATATCTAATAATGGGTTAATATCCTAAACATATGAATAACTCATAAAACTCAATAGCAAAAAATCAAATAACCCAATTAAAAAATGAGCAAAGTATTTGAATAGACATTTCTCCAAAGAAGATATATGAAAGGCCAGCAGGTACATGAAAAGATTCTTGACATCACTAGTCATTACAGAAATGCAAATTGAAACCACAATGAGATAACACCTCACACCTGATAGAAGGGCCATCATCAAAAAGACAAGAGATAGCACATGCTTGCATGGATGTGGAGAAAAGGGAACCCTTGTTCAATATTAGCAGGTTTGTAAATTTGTGTAGCCACTATGAGATTGTGGAGGATTTTTAAAAAATTAAAAATAGGACTACCATATGATCCAGCAATTTTGTGGATATTTATTTCTGAGAGTATATCCACAGTAAAAAAAAATCATTAACTGGAGAAAATATCTGCACCTCCATGTTCATATCAACATTATTTACAATAGCGAAGACATGGAAAGTGTCCATGATGAATGAATAAAGGAGTTGTGATATATATATCACATACATATGTGTGTGTGTATACACATATACTATAGATATACAATACACACATCTCATATTATATATATTTGTATATACCATACATTTATATACTACATATATAGTATTTATATATATTATATATCTACATACATAGTATTTATATATAATCTAGATATACCACATTATATATTATATATATGAATATTATTCAGACAGCATGGATGTACCTTGAAAGCATTATGCACAGTTAAATAATTTAGACGCAGAAAGACAGATACTGACTGTATGATCTCATTTTTATGTGGGTTCTAAAAAGAAGAAAACCTCACAGAAAAAGAGACTTGTGGTTATCAGGGTTCAGTGTAGTGGAATTGGAGGAAGGTGGCCAAAAGGTACAAACTTCCAGTTATGATCAATAATTACTAGGATATAATATACAATGTAATGACAATAGCTAACACTGCTGTGTGGTATACAGGAAAGTTAAGAGAGGAAAACTTAAAAAAAATTTTTTTAATTCCAGCATAGTTAACATATAGTGTTATATTAGTATCTGGTGTACCATGTAGTGATTCAACAATTCCATATGTTACTCAGTGCTCACTGTGATAAATGTACTCTAATCCCCATCATCTATTTCACCCATCCCTACACCAACCTCCCCTCTCACAACCACCAGTTTGTTCTCTACAGTTAAGAGTCTGTTTTTTTGGCTTGTCTCTCTCTCTTTTACTTTGTTCATTTGTTTTCTTTCTGAAATTCCACCTATGAGTAAAATCATATGGTATTTGGCTTTCTCTGACTGACTTATTTCACTTAACATTATACTCTCTAGTTCCATCCACATAGTTGCAAATGGCAAGATTTCATTCTTTTTAGGGATGAATATTATTCCATTTTATATATATTTTAGATATATATCCGTTATATTTGCTATATATATGGAATAATATTTCCATATATACCACTTCTTTATCCATTCATCTATTAAACATTTTTTAATGTTTATTTATTTTTTATAGTGAGAGCAAGATAGAGCATGAGCAGGGGAGGAGTAGAGAGAGAGGGAGACACAGAATCCGAAGCAGGCTCCATGCTCTGAGCTGTCAGCACAGAGCCCTATGTGGGGTTCGAACCCACAAACCATAGATCATGACCTGAGCCGAAGTTGGACGCTCAACCAACTGAGCCACGCAGGTGCCCCATCCATTCATCTATTGATGGACACGGGCTGCTTGATGGACACAGGCTGCTTCCATGATTTGACTATTGTAAATAATGCTGCAGTAAACATAGGAGTGCTTATAACTTTTTGAATTAGCATTTTTGTATTCTTTGTGTAAATATCCAGTAGTGCATTTACTGGATCATCTGATGCTTCTATTTTTAATTTTTTGAGGACCCTCCATACTGTTTTCCACAGTGGCTGTACCAGTTTGCATTCCCACCAACAGTGCACAAAGGTTCCTATTTTCTGCATCCTTGCCAACACTTGTTGTTTCTTGTGTTTTTGATTAGCCATCCTGACAGGTGAGAGGTGATATCTCATTGTAGTTTTGATTTTCATTTACCTGAGGATGTGTGATGTTGTGCATCTTTTCATGTGTCTGTTGGCCACCTGTCTTCTTTGGAGAAATGTCTGTTCATGTCCTTTGTCCATTTTAAGTTTATTATTATTTTTATTTTTTGTATATTTTTATTGGATTATTTGTTTTGTTGTTGAGTTGTATAAATTCTTTATATGTTTAGATATTAATTCTTTATTGGTATGTCATTTGCAAATATCTTCTCTCATTCAGTAGGTTGTCTTTTAGTTTTGTTGATTGTTTCCTTTGCTGTGCAGCAGCTTTATTTTGGTATAGTCCCAATAGTTTGTTTTTGCTTTTGTTTCCCTTGCCTCGGGAGACAGATGTGAAAAGATGTTGCTATGACTAAAGTTGGAGAAATTAACTGCTTCTGTTCTCTTCTAGGATTTTTATGGATTCAAGTCTCATATTTATGTCCTTAATCCAAGACAGTAAATCTTAAGACTTCTCACCTCAAGGAGAGTTTTTATCCTTTCTTCTTTTCTTCTTTTCTTTTTATTGTATCTATATGAGAAGATGGATACTAGCTGAACTTACTGTAATAATCATTTCATAATACATATAAATCAAACAATCATGCTGTATGGCTTAAATTTATACAGTGATGTTTGCCAATTATTTCCTTTTTTTGTCTTTGGTTTCTTTCTTTCTTTCTTTCTTTCTTTCTTTCTTTCTTTCTTTCTTTCTTTCTTTTTTTTTTTTTTACAAATAGTTTATTGTCAAATTAGTTTCCAAATAACACCCAGTGCTCATCCCCACAAGTGCCCTCCTCCATGCTCATCTCCCCGCTTCCTCCCCCACCCATCAGTCCTCAGTTTGTTCCCAGCATTCAAGAGTCTTTCATGCTTTGCCTCTCTCCCTCTCCCCCACTATTTCCCCCCTTCTTCTCCCCCATGGTCCTCCGTTAAGGTCCTCCTAATCCTCCTATACGTGTAAACATATGATATTTGTCCTTCTCTGCCTGACTTATTTCGCTCAGCATAACACCCTCAAGGTCCATCCGTGTTGCTACACATGGCCAGATTTCATTATTTCTCATTGCCATGTAGATTTCCATGCCAATTATTTCTTAATAAGCCTGGAAAAAATAGAAACACACACACACACACAGAAATGTAAATGTTTCTTATATTGTTGTATTCCTTTGGGCTCTGACACAGGTTTCTTTATATCAATTTTGTCTGCATTATCGTTACTTTTTGAGCTGATCTCCTCATTCAGCCATAGCTGGAAATCTCTCACGATTATTTTAGTCACACTTTATAAAAGATTGAGAAACTACAGTTATCCATAGAAAGAACATAATTGGCATTTAATTTATTGGAGATAGATATGGACTGGTTGATGGAGTTTATAAGAAGGAAGGCTAATATCCCCCCAAATCACTCTTTAATCCCTTCACTACCTGACACGCCTAAAAATCTCTAGTTTTTGCCTGCTTGTTTGTAGCTGTCTGTGTTTATAATAATCTTCTCTCAGGTCTTGGAATATCTCAGGGGCAGAGACCAGGTCTGAGTCCTCTCTAGTTCCTAAGCTTGTCTACCAATAAGCTGGCACAGATAAGTTATCTATAAATGTTAGACAAATAAATCCTCCAACTGTTGAAGACAGGCCAACACCCAATGAAGGGGTGACCCATTGACTTTACCCCCAAAGTGTGGATTGTATGCAACATGACTCAGCTAGGAAAGGTTAAAAAAAAAAAAACAGCCTTAGAGAAGAAGTTGGGAAAAACAGGTGGTAGTTCTTTCTCTGCCACTAACCTGCCGTGTGATCCCAGGCAATGTTTTTACTCCCTTTGGGTCCTAGCTACTCTATCTGAGAAATGAGTGTTACAATGGGTACTTTTTTTTTCTACAAATAGTTTATTGTCAAGTTAGTTTCCACATATCACCCAGTGCTCATCCCCACAAGTGCCCTCCTCCATGCCCATCCCCCCTCCCCCCCACATCCATCAGTACTCAGTTTTTGTCAGCATTCAAGAGTCTCTCATGGTTTGCCT
>NW_024082280.1:253945-257001 GCF_003009895.1 Hyaena hyaena
GCTATTAATTTTACCATTATTATTCTAAAATCTTGTTCAGTGATGCTGCTGATATCTGTTTTGAGCAGTTCATTAGCTGTCATTTCTTCTTGGAGTTTCTTTGGAGGAGAGCTCTTTCGTTTCATCATTTTAGTTAGCTTTCTGGCTCTTGTTGGTTTTAAAGACCTGTTATGCTCACTGTACCTATGAGCGCTGCTATATCCAAGAAGACTCTTTGGCTTTCCAGGGCCTATCCTTTCAGAGAGTGTTTTTTGAATGGTATCCCTTGGTCTCTCTTGTTGGGACCTTGGTTATTTTATTTTCCTATTCGTAGTGATATTTGGGACTCTCCACCTTGTGTACTCTGGCTTGTTTCTTGAGGTAGCCCTGGAAAAGAAAACAGACAGACAAACACACAGGGAGCTGGAGCACACATACGCACAGGCTAATTCAACTAACATGGAAACCTAGAGGGAAAATGAAAAGACGGAGGAGGGAGGGCGAATAATAGAGAGTATAAAATACATAATAGGGTCAAAAAGGAGAAAAGAAAAGGAAAAAAGAAGAAAACTGATGGACAAAGAACGGTTTAAAGCATATAACCGGATTTCCCAGCTACAGTTAAATAGCCGTGTGTATGCAGTGCTGGTTGAAGAGCATAGAGAAAGAGAGAGAAGACAGGGCGGGGATGAAGCAAAATTGGAAATAGAATGAACAGGCAGAAGGGATAAGAAGCTTTTTTCAAAGAGGTAAAGGGTACAATATGGTTGTATAGGTAAGAGAAGGATGCTGGTATTACCCAGAGAAACTATATAGTCTAATTACTCCTGAGAGAAAGAGATGAAAATGTTGGTAGGTGTAGAGTTTACATCTACAGAATGGACTCATTGTGATTGTTTGAGCAAGCTGGTGACCAGAGTTAATCAGGTCAGTGTTCTGGGGAAAAAAAGAGAAAAGAGAAAGAAGAAAAAAAAAGGGGAAGAGGGTAGCTCTCAAGCAGGATGGGCATGGCATGATCCAATGCCTCAGGGGGGAGTTCTGCCTCGGCAGTTGTGGGGAGGAGAGCGACGGTGCTCCAGTCCCTTCTTGAACCAAGAGCTGCACCTCGCTTTTTTGGGCGTGTAAACTCCCCGTACCGGGGGCGCAGCAAAAGTTGGTCGCACTCTTCAACTCAGGCCAGTCCCAATCTTCAAATCCCAGTCCGCGTGCCCCGCTGAAATTGCCTTAGACACAGCTTCCCAGGCAATCCCCTCGGGGCAATTCCAGGCCTCCTGCACAGCTCTGGGGGTGGAGTCAGAGTCGCTGCTTCTTTCTCTGGGTTGGGCTGGTGAGGATGGGCGGGGGCTTGCCTGCCGGGTGCTCTGAGCCAGCTGGTGTGAGGAAAACCAGGACCCTCTATGTCTCGTCACCCGAGACACGAACAACACGGGCAAAATCTCCCAGTTTTTAGCTCTTTGCCTTTCCTCTAGAGTTCCTGCCAGACAGGAGCACGGACACCCGGTGTCCGCGCGGCTCTTTCAGGTGCCCCAGCCGCCCGGGAGGACAATGGCGGCAGGTACACCGCTACTCTGAAGTCCAACTCGCCAGGAGCCGGCAGAAAGAAGCAGTGTGTGCGCTCAGCCCCTCCGGGACCAGTTGCCGTGAGGGGACCTGGCGTGCAGATATTTGGCAAGCACTGTCTTTCTATGCCCCAGGCGGAGGTTTTTCCCGTAGTGGAAGTTTTTCTGTTTCCAACTCTCTCATTTTCCCCTCACTCCCCGCAGAGGGGGATCGCCTCCGACCCTGGAGTCTCCGATCCTGGCCCGATTTTATCTTCCCCAGTTCGCACTCATGTTAGAAGCCTTTCTCAGTGGATTCTGTGTCCTTTTTCTCCCAAACTCTCAGGTTTTGTAAGGTTTCCAAAGGCTTCAGATCTATTCCGTGCGATGTATGGGCGCAGGTGCAAGTACGGAGCTCCTTACTTCTCCGCCATCTTGCCCCTCCCTTATCAGTGTTCATTAAGACAAAATATAACATAACAAGAACAAAGAAACCAGTCCCAAGTGTATGTTGTCTACAAGAAACTCATTTTAAAAATAAAGACACAGATAGAATAAAAGTAATAGTATGGAGAAAAGATATACTATGCTAATACTAATCATAAGAAAGCTGGAGCAGCTATACTAATTTAGACAATGTAGACTTAGAACAAGTAAATTATCAGGGATAAAGAGATGCCTTGTATAAGAACAATAAGCAAATTTTCCCAACAGATAACACTTATTGCTCACTCTCCTGGTAAATATGGCATTATCTGCATGGAGGACAAGATCTATAGATAGAACTGTAATCTATCTATACTGTAAAGTGTTTCAAAGAAGCAAAAATACTTCCTGTGGCCCTTCAAAAATAGTTCCTGTAGCCTCATCTTCTCCATGAGGTGAAATTAAGAGAAAGATGACCTATTTTGTGGAAGTTGGAGATGCTGGCAATAGGGGAGACCAGATCAACAAGGCTTATTAACAGGAAAAACTAAGGTACCTATCATCATTTGGTCTATACTAAGGTATAGACCATCATCTATAATTTGGTCAGTTAATAAACAATGACTGCTTTAAATTGAAAAAAATCTTATATAATCATAAATATATAATGACTCTCCAAGAAGACATGACAATCCTTAGTGTGTAATGCACCTAATAATAGGACATCAAAATAAGTGAAGCAAAAATTTATAGAACTGCAAGAAGAAATAGATGAAACCTCTATTATAGTTTGAGACTTCAGCTCCCCTCTGTCATAAATGGACATATCCACCAGGCAGAAAATCGCTAAGGACATAGATTACCCAACACACCACGCCGGTCAGAGTGGCTAAAATGAACAAATCAGGAAACTCTAGATGCTGGCGAAGCTGTGGAGAAATGGGCACCCTCCTACACTGTTGGTGGGAATGTAAGCTGGTGCAACCCCTCTGGAAAACAGTGTGGAGGTTCCTCAAAAAAATAACACTAGAACTCCCCTATGACCCAGCAGTAGCACTGCTAGGAATTTACTCAAGTGATACAGGAGTGCTGATGCATAGGGGCACATGGACC
>NW_024082281.1:0-71952 GCF_003009895.1 Hyaena hyaena
TGAGGTTTTTCCCCTCTGAGCAGAGGTTTTTCTGTTTCGGACTCTCTCCTTTTCCCCTCTCACTCCCCGTAGAGGGTAGAGGGGGATCGCCTCCCACCCTGGAGTCTCCGATCCCGGCCCGATTTTATCTTCCCCGGTTCTCACTCACGTTAGAAGACCCTCTCAGTGGAATCTGCGTCCTTTTTCTCCCAATCTCTCAGGTTTTGTAAGGTTTCCAATGGCTTCAGATCTTTTCTGTGTGATGTATGGGCGCGAGTGCAAGTACAGAGCTCCTTACTTGTCCGCCATCTTGCCCTCTCTCCTCCAAAATATAATATCCTTAATGTGTATGAGCCTAAAAACAGAATGTCAAACTATGTGAGGCTAAGGATATTAGAATTGCAGAAGAAATGAATGAATCCACTTCCGTAGTTGGAGAGGATTTAACACCCCTCTGTCAGAAACAGATCCTGGCGGTAGAAAATCAGTATAAATGTAGTTGCACTCAATGATTTATCTCTCCATACCTGTTAGAATTGTCAAAATGCAAAACCGTGACAACACCAATGGCTGAAGAAGATGTGCAGGAACAAGATGTTTCATCCGTTGTTGATAGCAATGAAATACGGCACAGCTACTTTGAAAGACAGTTTCCTGGGTTCTTAAAAGACTAAATCTACTTGTATGTGGTCTAGCAACCATGCTCCTTGGTATTTACCCAAAGGAGTTCAAAATTTATATTTACACAAAAACCTGCACAGGGATGTTTGTAGTATTTTTATTCATAATTGCCCAAACTTGGAAGCAATCAAGACGTCCCTCAGTAGGTGAATGAATAAAAACATCTGGGGAACACCCAGACAATGGACTCGGTAGTGAAAGACATGACCTACTGAGCCATGAAAAGACATGGAGAAACATTAAATGCATATTATTTAGTGAAAATACCTGATCTTAAAAGGGTATATACTGTATGATCCAACTGTATGACATTATGGAAAAGGAAAAACTATGGAGATAGTAAAAAAATATATCAGTGGTTGCCAGGTGTTGGGAGTAGAGGAAGGATGAATAGATAGAGCACAAAGGATATCTAGAGCAGTCAAAATACTCTGTTGATACATAATGATGGATACATGTGCCTTTACATTTACTCAAATCTATGGAACGCACACCAGGTGTGAACTCTGGTGTAAACTATGGTGTTTGGGTGATTATAATGTGTTACCCACATATGTTACCCACCACACTATAGGTGTGTACATGTACATCCATGGACTAGTGATGGCCAAGGGGTTGCCGTTCTGGATTGAGGTTATAAATAACACTTTGATATGCGGATTGTGGTGTTCATAAGAGCATAAGGTCCTCAACAGTGCAGATAATAGCCAGGAGCAGAAGGAAGGTGGGAAGGGAGGCAGTTGTGGGCCTAGGGCCTGGGGCCAGGGTCTAGCTCTCTCTGCATAGGCACATTCGTGCATAATAATGCAAGGTGCCCACAATTATAAATTTAATGTGACCCTCCAGTTTTTCATGGAGGTTTACTTGCCAAAGATGTAGATGGAACGTTTCTTATTTAACTATTGTTTAAATTTAGTGTCGTTTTGGAAATAACTTACATTAGTTATAAATGCTTGGAAATACACAAAACATATCAGTTAGTGAAATGAATACCTGACTAGGTCTTAAACATTGCTTTTTCCCCTCTACATTGTCAAAAGAACCACTCATTACTATTAATTTCTTGAGAGTATTTTTATTATTTTATATTGCTAGAAATATGTATGAATTCTAAAAGTATTACTGCATATAATTTCTTTCTTCTTTTCGCTAGCCAAAAGTGCTATAAATTCACAAAAAATTGATTCTTAAAAATGAGAAGCTAAGAAAAATTATGGAATGCTTAGTCATAAAGTGTGACAATTTGAGGAGTCAGTCATTTCTTTTGTGCACAGATATTAAACTCACTGAACATGGGTGAAATTCATAAAAACAAACAAAGAAAATAAGCCCAAATAAGAAATACATTGTAGACCATTTTCTGCACCTGTGTGGAATATTTTCTCCGTGTCCTCATTATATATTACAACTTTATTTTGAGAAATTTGCTGACTTTAAGATAAATGACTTTCTGCTACTTAATAGTGAACATCAGAAATTATGTGTACTAATGTTTGCCTTTCAATATTTTTGACTCTGGGTAAAATTATAATCCATGAGCTTTTCTAATTTTCCTATAAGTATAACCATGCATTTTTTTTCTTAAGGAAAATTAACCCTAACAATTGATAAAGTGCTCACAACTAAAATAATATATCCATAAACTGTTATGCTGTCATTTCTTTATGGCTATTTAGATTTGCATACACAAAACCAATGTTTTGGTAACAGCACCAAGTGTTTCATATGTAAGACATTATTCACAGTATGTTTCCTGTTATTTTGCATAGCATTATTCTTTGTGAAAATAATGTTTTGGCCTCAGGAGGAATATTGCAATTGAATGCACAGCAATATATTTTTGGTATGGAGCCATGGTACTATGGTTTAATTTTTTAAAAATTGCCTTGGCAGACAAGTCAAGAGAGCTAAGGTACGAGAAACAGAGACTCAGAGAGAGGGAGAAAGGGGAAGTGGGGAATAGATGATAGAGAACATAAACAATTTAATTTAATCTTAAATCTGACAGTCAATTTGTTAATAGATATAAGAAACTTCTTTTTGAAAACATATATTACTTGGCCTTCTAAATGGCATGTGTCTTTCACATAAATTACTTGCAGTTTATATATTGAAATTGTAGAGTAACTATAAAATGGATGGTGGCAGTAAAATGATTGCTTCTTTGAGAGATAATTCCACCTCTGCAGTATATATTGTTGTGAGTTCAATGTAGGAACTCTAGAATTCCTATTAGTTCTTTCCAAATCTTAATTTTTCTTTAGAGAAAGAAACTGTCATTGTCAGTAAGGAAGTTATAAGCTACTATTTTACTTTTCCCAATCCCAAACATGTAAGTTTCACATATATTTACATTAATGTGCATATTTATGTTTAGGGGCCGCAGAACTCTTCCTCTGTTCATAATCACCTTACTATCCCACTGTGCATGGGTTCCCATAGTCTCTGCTAAAGGCCATGTGCTCAATAATAATGGAATAATGGAAAATGTATTTTTTTGAATAAACATGTACCAGGCCAAAGAGTCAAAATCCTTTAAATAATTAAACTGGCTTAAATGACAAAATAGTTTAAGTATGTCTGACTGTACATATGGACAGAAATCTGGCAAAATTATTCTTTATAAAAATGTTAGCTGTCTCAAGATCTTGATGTATTTCAACAAGTAAGCAAGAATGTGATTCTACTTTCACTTTATGTCAAAATGACATGGGCACATTGGCTTGTTGTAAAGATAAATAGTGCCTGGATGCATTTTTTGTAAAATTTGCGACAACAATTTCAACTTGTTTATGAAAGGATACATTTCCATAATGGACATTTTATACATTTTCAAATATCCACTGACTATAGGGTCCACCATCTCTCCCAACATATTTGCAGTATCTGCATTTTCTTTGGGTTCAGTTCTTAATCCAGTCCTATGGCTTCCACGTGAAATGTTTCCTTTGAAGTCAATGGGAGCTCTGCATGTGGGAGAGATTCATGGTGTGTGGAGAGAGATGAGAATTGCAAATGCGGTTCTGAAACATCATAAAAAACATACTTATTCAAAAATTTAAACAACTAAGCTTATAGTTGATATATAATGTCAATGCATTTATATTCCAAAACCTCAAACATGACTTGATTCTTTGTTTTGCTTGCAGTTATTATTTCTAATACCTTTAGAATATGAAATTGTGAATGCCAGCAACAGCCCCAGTGAGTTTCTCTGGCCTCCTTATTTCTGCGACTGCAGAAGCAGCAATATTTTAGCAGCATCACACACACCTCAAACCTATCATACCTCCAAATATCTACAGTTTTCTTCCTAGACCCTTCAATTTTTCCTCTCTACTGTTGTATTGTTATTGCTCCTTCCTGAACATTCCACTCTTTTAACAGTTCTCTCTCCACTTTTCTTCTTTTGACAGACAACCTCCTTGAAGATACCTCTGAAGCCTCTCCTCCCATGTTCTGGAACCACTCCAATCAGACTGTCATCCCCCCCAATCCACTTGTCATTAACAAAATCTTCAGTCTACTTAGTCCTCATATTGATCACACATTCTTGAAACATGTTCTTACTTGGCCTTTTTTTTTTTTTTAACATGATTTTCACCACTGTGTCCATTCTGGACTCTCTCCCTGTGTTGTTTCTTCCTCACCTCTCTGTTCTCAATATATTGTGCCCTAGGGCTCAGCCTTTAGTTTTCCTCTTCTTTTTCCATCTACATTTGCTCTCTGGGGGGGTCTCATACTGTCTTCTACTTTTATGTTGCTTGATGCAGATTAGTCCCAAATTTTGTTTCCAGCCCCTATCTCTCCAGATTTGTATGGCCAACTGTCAAATAGACATCTCAGCCTGAACTCAAATATGAACTCCTTGTCTTCATCTTAACCACCCCTTAAAAACCTGTTTTTCTCTTGTTTTTCCCGCTTCAGGTAGATAAACAACACTGTACTTCCAAATGTTCTCGCTCTATCGTAAGAATCATTGTGAACCCCTTTTCTCCGACCCCTTATTCTGTCCATGAACAACATGAGAGCTTTACCTTCATGATATATTTATAAACTGACTACTTCAAACCTCACTGCTATCACTCTGTTCAAAACTGGCATTGTCTCTTGCTTGGATTTTTATCATTGCCTCCTTGCTATTCTTCCTGATTCCATGACCCCCACCCTTCAATCTATTCTCCACACAGCCATCAAAACCATATCATTAAAAAACCTATCATCTGTCTCATCAGAACTCCCCAGTATGTTACATCCTCACAAGGGCTACCAGGTGCCACATGATCTGTCCATTCTACTCCCTCTGAGACATGATGTCATCACTCTTTCCTCACTCCCTCCAGTCAGTCAGCCCCCCTGGGAGATTGTTGAACATGACTGCCATGCACCAGCCTCAGTACTATGTCCTCTTCCTGAAATAGTTTTCCTCAAGATTTGTACACAGCTCACTTCCTCACTTCTTTTAGTTATTCATTTATATATCTTTCTTGGCACCTTATTTAAGTTGCATGCCCTCCCCTTCGTCCATCAGGATACCTCAACATTACTCGTTCCTTTTTGTTTTTTGTTAGCACATAGAGTAGTCTCTCCTTCTTCATGGGGGGACACATTCCTAGATGCTCAGTGGATGCCTAAAACCATGGATTATACTAAAACCATTATATACTATGTTTTTTTTCTATACAGCCACACCTATGATGAAGTTTAATTTATAAATAAGGTACAGTAAGAGATTAAAAACATAATTAATAATAAAATAGACTGAATAGTAAAACTTACGTGAGTGTGGTCTTTCCCTCTCAAAATGTATTACTTTACTATATACTCACCTTCTTGTGATGATATGAAATGATAAGAAGCCTACATGATGAGACAAAGTACGAGGAATGATGTAAGCATCGTGAGTAGGCATTAGGCTGCTACTGATCTTCTGACCAAATGTCAGAAAGAGGATCATCTACTTCTAGACTGGGGTTGACCACAGTAACTGAAACCTCAGAAAGTGAACTGAAGAAGGATTACTGTACGTATCAGCATTTGCTATTATATATGAGATTTCACATATAATATATAATTTAGTATATGTATATATCTATAATTGGTTTATCTTTTTATTCATAGTCTCTCCACATAAGGTCTAAGTTATATGAGAGAAGACAGATTTTTGTTGGTCTTCTTCCCAACACAGAACACATTATTTTTATTCTTATTCTTATTCTCATCACACAGAACAGCGCCTGATACATATTTATGGAATGAATGAAAAGACCTCCAATTAGATCAAATTCCCTAGTAAATAACTTTATTTTGTAAACTACTTGATTGAAAACCACGGAGGAATAAAGTGCTCATTTTTGAAAATATTCTTTCACTAACCTATGATTTCAGCCTTTTTACCCTTGCTTTTTGACAACATTTCTTTATGTTGGGAATAAACCTTTTTTCTGGAAGCACCTTTGTCTCTCAGAGTGATTCATAGAAATTGTAGGCTTTCCAGGTTGTGCAAGGAATGTGGCCTATTACATTCTCTCCATAGTAGCTCTTTACAGATTCAAAATTCCACATGATGACATAGATTCTTATAAGATCAAAAAATAATTTTTCATAATTTAGATGAAGACACAAACAAGTTTCAGTAGATTTCTGAACAAATTTCTTTAAGTGAATATTAAAAGTTTAAAATCAATATATTTATAAATATCACTGTGAAGGATTATTTTTCCCAGAATATTATTTGAAATTAATAGATATCTTGGAATCAAATATATTTTGGTTAAAACTCTGTGTTAGCCACTTGGTAGCTGTAGAGTTTAGATATTTAAACTGAATATCAGGTAGTTTTATCAACTCTGTGTATAATTTACACCTACAGAAAACCACATATTTTATAAATTCACATTTCAAGATTTAATATATCACCATCATCCTAAAAGGCCCATGTTTCTCCTTCTAATATCTAGACCCATCAATTCTCCAATAGTATCCAATATCCTGAAATCTTACACCATAGATTTGTATTGCCTATATTTGAATTTTGATGGAAATTATATCATATGAAAAAATACAGATTGTTTTTTCTTTGGATCCTTTCACTCAGTATTATGTTTCCGAGATTTATAGATATCGTAATTTTGACTTGCAGTTTATTTATTTAATTGCTATATATAGTTTGCCATTGTAAGATTAGGTCAAAATTTATTTAATCACTTTATTGTTTGTGGCCATTTGGGTTATTTTCATTTTGGTCCTTTATAATAATTGCTGTGAGAAGACTTTTAGACATGACTCTCAGCTATAAACATTTCTACTGACTTATAACTAAGACTTAAAGTAGGTTTAGAATGTGTGTGTGTGTGTGTGTGTGTGTGTGTGTGTGTAGATAAATATGACAGTATGAGTTGTTTCACCTCCTCTTTAACACTTGTTTTCCTTAGACTTTTAAAAGTGTCACCAGGGGTGCATAGGTGGCTCAGATGGTTAAGAGGCTGACTTTGGCTCTAGTAATGATCTCTTCATGAGTTTGAGTTCCAGATCCAGCTCTGTGCTGACAGCTCATAGCCTGGAACCTGCTTTGGATTCTGTGTCTCCTTCTCTCTCTGCCTCTCCTCCACTTACGTTCTGTCTCTCTCTCTCTTAAAAATAAGTAAAAGTAAAAAAAAAAAAAATAAGTGTCACCATTCTACCATGCAACTACTAGTGTTGATATGCATCTCCTTGATTGCTAATGAGCACATTTTCATGTTGTTGGCTTTTTGTGAAATGCCTGTTCAGGTGGCTTGCCCATTTAAAATACTGAATTTCTGGACCTCCTGGGGGACTCAGTTGGTGGAATGTCCAACTCTTGATTTTGGCTTAGGTCATGACCTCCCAGTCATGGGAGCCCTATGGGAGCCCTATGTCAGGCTCCATGCTCAGTGTGGAGCCTGCATGGGATTCTCTCTCTCCTTCTGTCCCTCTCCCCTGCTCATATACTCTCTCTCTAAAATAATGTAAAATTAAATTTTAAAAAAATATTGAATTTCTAGTGTTCATATTGATTTGTGGGAGTTATTATTACACTTAGCATGTCAATTGCTTGTTGGATAAATGTATTTGAAATACCTTCTTACACTCAGTGGCTTGAATATTCATAATGCTAATGTTACACTTGAATAAATAAAAATTCTAAATTTTAATATTTTACAATTTGAAATTATTTTCCCTTATGGTTAATATTGTGTATTCCGTTAATAAATCTTTGTTAACTTTAAAGTTAGTATGATTTGCTATGATTCATTCTGGAAGCTTTATTTTTGTTTTATTTATTTATTTTTATTTTTAATTCTAATCCAAAATGCACCTGGAGTCATTATCTTATCTATGATATGTGGCAAAGATCAGAGTTGGTTCTTTTGTTTTGTTTTGTTTTGTTTTCCACATAGGTATTCAATGAGTTCAGGATTTTGTTTTTTGGGGTTTTTTTCCACATAAGTATTCAATGAGGTCATGGATTTTGTTTTTTTTCCCACGTAAGTATTCAATGCTTTCAAAACAAATTATTGTGAAGATCTGAACACCACCTTTTCCATAAATCAGATGTCTATCTATGTGTGAGTCTCTTTGCATAATCTCTTCTGTTCCACTGACCTTTTCTGTCTTATTGCCAGTGCCATGCTCTCTTAGCTCTAACATTAAAATAAATTATAGCAGGTAGGATCTATCGTCTTGTGTTCTTGAAGTCTTAAGTAGTGTCTTAACCACACATAGCCATATTCACCTCCAGATACATTTATATATTGTTTTTCCTTCAGTTTCAGATCCCATATGACAGCTATGTACCATGGTAAGTAGGTAGTGAAATGGTCAAGGCTACTTATTGCTCTGTATATAAATCTAGCCTCTTTTTGCAGTAGGACATATCAGCATATCTATAACAGTTGAAATCATGAGGCTAGAAGAATGAGGTGTGTGGACAGGGAAAAGAAACAAGAGGTATGGTGTAAAAATCTGTTGATTACTAACATTTAAGGGGCAGGAAGAAAATCGTTGATGTGCATGCAGAGAGGTGGAAGTAAAAGCAGGAGTCAGACTTGTCACTGAAAATGAAGCCAGAGCATTTTAAGAAGTGAATTGCCATACTCTCATGTGATAAATATCACATTAGATAACAGTCGCAAGTGTAATTGGTGTTCTTAGCAAAAGCAATGCCCATAGCTGCTGGACTACAATGTGTTTGGCAGTAAGTAGGAGAGAATGGCCTGGAGTCAATGAATGTGAACAAATGTAACCAAATATGGGGCAATTAAATTAGATACTCAATGCTGAATAGATAGTGGTATTTGCAATCTATGTTTTTAGGATGTGTGGAAGACCTATCCTTTAAAACATTTTATTTATAGTTTTTTAAAAAATCTTTCAGATTTTGGAGATTAGAAGTTCATTCAAACAACTCTTGAAGTTCCAGAAAAAAAATTTTATTATCTGATGTTATTGAGGTAGTAGTCAGACCTTCAAAAAGGTCAATTAAAACACAAACACATAAAAAATGACACATCTGTACATTAAACAGCTTCAATTTAAAACATGGATATATGTATTGATTTATCAACCTTTTGATTGAAGCCAGTCTTCTTTTTTTTTAAGGCCAGTCTTCTTTTAATCTAGTTCTGCTTATATTCATTTCTGAGCTGTTGCTCTTGCATAGACTATAAATGATGCATTAATTATGAGTATTGCTATCAGTTTATTTACTTATTTTTTAGTTCTAAGTTTTTTGTTTAATTTCCAGCTAATTAAATTATAGTGTGATAGTTTCAGGAGCAGAATTTAGTGATTTATCATTTACATATAATACCTAGTGCTCATCATAAGTACCCTCCTTCATACTTGTCACCCATTTGACCCATCCCCCTGCCCACCTCCCTCTATCAATTCTCAGTTTTATCTCTATTGTTAAGAATCTCTTATGGTTTGTTTTCTTCTCTCTCTCTTTTTTTTTTCCCCTCTCTTCCCATATGTCTGTCTGTTTCGCTTCTTAAATTCTGCATATCAGTAGAATCATATGGTATTTGTCTTTCTCTGACAGACTTATTTCACTTAGCATAATACATTCTAGTTCCAACCATGTTGTTACAAATGCCAAGATTTTATTACTTTTGATGGTTGAGTAATATTCCATTGTATATATCTTCTACAACTTCTTTATCCGTTCATCAATTGATGGACATTTGGGTTCTCTTTGAAGTGGAACAAAAATTTAAACATATATTGAGCAATCTTAGTCCTTTACTATGTATCAGTTTTTTATTAATTTTTGTCCATATCTAATTTAACAATAATAATTTTTGAGTTACTAACCTATATTGAATTATTTCAAGCCATTAAACTTAAGTTTCAAACATCCAACTCTAGGGGTGCCTGGGTGATTCAGTCAGGTAAGCATCCAACTATGGCTCTGGTCATGATCTCACCATTCATGAGTTTGAGCCCTGTGTTGGGCTCTGTGCTGGCAGCTCAGAGCCTGGAGCCTGTTTTGGATTCTGTGTCTCCCTCTCTCTGCCCCACCCCTACTTGCTCTCCGTCTCTCAAAAACAAATAAACATTAAAAAAAGTATAAAACATATCCAAATCCAATTTCATATTTATGCAGCATTATTCTGTTAAGCATTAGATTTAATATAATTTAAATTAATTAGATTGTCAAAGATAACTACTAAAATTGCCATAAGAAAACATTTTTTAAGTGTATAACCAACTTTTACTAATCATTAAGTTTTAGGTTGCCCAGGCAAACAAGAAAGTAGCCAATTTGCTGCAAACATGAAGCATGCCTAGACTATGAGTCATATGCACATATGCTCTACAAAGTGGGAACAGAGAATATTTGGTGATACAGTCAGTCTATTTGAGGGGAGTGTAGTTGAAACACCATTTACTTAAATTAATTAACATGCACATCTTTATTATTTGACAGGGTTTTTACTTTTATTCCATTTATTAGAAAAAAAGAGAAGCTTACTGTGATGGCCCATAAGATAGGTGTGTTTAAAGATATAGAGTATAGGGAAAGTGTATATCAGAGCTATGAGCTCTCTGAACAATGTTTGATGCCTGAGTGGTAAATCCAACCCTGGAAGAGAGTAAAAAAATAATTGCTGATATGCCAATGACATCCAAGTCTTTATCTCTTAGTCCTAACCTATCTCTGGAACACCCAATCCATATATTCAACTATGTTTTTGACATTTTCTCTGCATGATCTGTAACAGGTATATCAAAAGCAATGAGATCAAAAGAGAACTTCTGAATTCTTTTCTATTCCAAACCAACTATCTCATAGGAAATCCTATTGATTTAGTTTTTCCATGCTTTTACCATATTTACTCTTGCACAAACCTCAACAACTCTACCTTCAAAATAGTTATAAACCAACTTCGTATTTTCATTACTACCACACTAGTGTAAGCACCATCTTCTACAGCCTAATTTATGAGATGTATTATTTCCCTAAGTCCTCTAATGGATTCCTTTCACAATAAAACCAACTCTTTATTAGCCATAAAAAGCCTACATGATCTGGCTCTTCACTCTCAAATTCCCTTCTTTTCTTCCCTTACTGACCACTAGCTTCAGCCACGTTAGCTTTATTTCATGCAGATATTTTGTTTATTGTATAAATAAGGTATTTATTTTCTTCTGGTTAACAAACAAACCAAGTCACTGTCTAAAGTCAATCACCAAATTCTTATTTATTGTATAAGAGAAACCGGAACTGAATGGACAAGATAATAGGATTGTCATTGAGTCTAAATTGTCTCTTAGTCTTGATTTCAAAGGGAGTATAACTCTATAAAGGTCTGTGTTTCATGAACCTTGAAAATAAAATCGGTTCTTCTATAGAGGGGCCAACTGCCAGATACACAAAGAGAATCTACAGGGAGATATAAAACAGGAGGTAGATTCAAAGTTGTCCATAAGTAGGGAAACCATGTGATTGATCATCCTAAAAAGGACACTTGAGATTGAAAGAAAGAACCATTAATAATCACACTGGTATAAACTAGAACTGTTATAGGCCAACCTGTCTTAGGTTGTAATGTATAAGAAAGATTTATATTCTGCCATTGTTTGCATCAGCAATAATGCAAATTGGACTCTTGGTTATTTGTGCTACTTATTTGCTTTATATTTCATCTTTTATAAATTCTGTGCTTAACCAACTCCTTGGAAAAAGAAGCTGAGATCCATGGGGTTTAGTCTCTGGTGATCACAGCAATCCAAGCTAGAAAATCCCAAGGGGAAGATGAATTTCCAAGGGAAAGAAGCAAAAGCTGACGGAGCTGATTACCTTTCTCCTGTATGGACAGTGTATTTCCAATGTTAAATACTTGAAAGTGTGTTTATTTTTATAATTGAGACTGATAATTTCTTCACAGCTCAATTGGGAATAATAGATAAAAAGCAAATCCATTAACAAAACTTAATTTATCTGGAAATTAAACATGAAGTCTCAAGTTTTAGTATAATTTCCATAACAACAGACTGCATCTACAAAATAAAATCACTACGCAATTATCAATGTATATGTAAATATTTTCTGTACATGAGCAGAACATAAATTACATATTGACTTACCTTTTGAGGCCATTGTCTTAAGGATTCAATGATACCACTGATGCTGGAGGTACATAAGAGGAAAAGCCAAAATAAGAAGAAACATTACTTGGGAACTCAAGTCTAAAGAATACTACTTGTATGAAAATATAAGCTTGACAGTGAATCCTTCCATTCATTTGAGTGTTTGTCAAAGTGCCTTTCAAGTGACATCCATTATAATCACATATGTACTCTTTTTTTTTAATGTTAATTCATTTATTTTTGAGAGAGAGAGGGAGAGCAGGGTAGGGACAGAGAGAGAGAGAGAGAGAGAGAGCGTCCCTGTGCATATGCACACATGAGCATGGGAGGGGCAGAGACAGAGGGAGAGAGTCCCATGAAGGCTCCGCAGTGACAAAATGGGGCTTGATCCCAGGAACTGTGAGATCATGACCTGAGCTGAAATCAAAGTTGGCCACTTAACCAACTGAGCCACCCAGATGACCCAAAAATCACATATGTAAAAATACAGATCCTATTTACCTCTCTTGAATTAGGATCATCAGGGAGTAGATCTAAATTTTTGCATTTTTAAAGAAGCTACCCAGATTATTTTTATGCAAGGGAATTTAAAAAATTTTGATTCAGTCATTCAGGTCCAAGGACTAAACACACTCTTATAACACAGAAGGCACTTGTGTGTGATATATGTATCTATATATCACACACACACACACACACTATATATATATATATAATAGTTATATATATATATATATAATAGTTAATGTATTATTAAGGAAATAAATACATAGAAAGAGATGGTTTTCTCTATGAATGCAACTTGGAAGCCTGTATGTACCAATAACATGAATCTCTTCCTGCAGATATGACTTACCAGAAGCTTGTAGGGGAGGATAGAGAGGGGAAAGTAACCAGCTGAAAAGAATTTAAGCCTTTTTCAAAGTGAAATTCGATGGAATGGAAAGACTTTAATTAAATATGCTAATATGTAAATACATTAGGTGATTTCAATGAACAAAACGATAGTGATATGCTTTTAACTGTACTGCCACAGGAAACATAAGAAAAATAGGAAAATAAGAAAAAAATGAATATTAGCACCTTACAGATTTCTAAATACATGTTAGTGTTTAGCATATACATTTTTTCTAACATGTCTTGAGGGAAAACAAGTATGTAGATTACACAGTGAAACAATAAAGGAAAAATTGTCATGAAAATGCAAGAGAAGACGAATAGGCTGTGAGGATTCTTGGAAAAGAGATTTCAAAGTTATGGGAATGAACTAAAAATAGTCAATGAAAAGAATGTATCAACTAAAATGTGGGAGTTAATTTATAAACACAGGGAACTTTACAGTCAAAAAAAAAAAAGAAAAAGGAATAGTAAGAAGACATCTATCCATGAAAAAGAAAGTGGAGACATTTTATACTTTGCATCGTTTGATTTCTAGCTATCCCAGTCAGTATTAAGTTCCTAAAGTATTGCCTTGAACTCTTCTAATACTAAAGAATAAAAACATACATTAGAGATTTTTACATCTCCATATCAAACTCCCAAAGCATTTGTTCAAGATTTTTTAAAAGCATCGAAGTGATGAAAATTAATTCCATATGGTATGCTTACATATGCTAAAAGCAAACTTTATTTTTCTAATCTAGGGGAACATCTGTACTTTATAACACATTTTTTTGGTTGTGTGTGATAGTCTGTTTTTCGTACAAAATGGTTAGGCCACCATTATGCACTTTTTCCTTCAATAGTAGGAGTGAATTTTCAGTTAGTTTGTTTTAGTTAGCCTAAAATTGATAGCTATGTTTTTTATTCTTTTCATGCTTATGCCTAATTTTTTTTTCCAATAATAATTGAAGATCAGCATGCATCAGTAGCTGTAGGGCAACAGAAGACTAGAGGAAATTAGCTGTCGCCCACAGCCCAGGATTCTATGTTCTTATATGCAGAAAAGGTTAAGTGTTCTATTATGTTGATCATGGATGCAGATCATGTCATTTCTATTAAAAAAATAGACATCTTACATGTATTATATTTTTCATATTGATAAAGAAATCCAAATTGACATGCATTTTAACATTATACAAAACTTCCATTTGTGCTTGTTAAATAAGAAAATTATGATAAAATGTGACGGAATCAAAGCACTGTCTTAAATAACTAAACGTTTTTTACTTAATTTTATTTGAGATAATTAATCTTCCATTTTGGTAAATCTTTTCTACTTAGAAATAGTGTGCATCTTGTGTTAATGGAAAGATATTTGTTTTAAAAAGCATTTTCATTAATGGTTTTTAGGCAGAGATTGTAACACTGTTACTGAGAAAATCTCCTAACTTAGTTTTTTCATTTTAATACCAAGAATGTCCTTAAAGTTTCAGGGAGTATAGTGAAGCTCACAGATTTAAGTCTGTTGCAAAAATATTGCCTATGCTTCACCAGAAAAAATAGAATTGATGGATACAAGATGACTTCAAATTTACTGTCTTTCGTTCATATGGTTGCTTGGATTTTGGTCTTGACTCTCATATAGTCATCTCTGGAAGGCAATTGATTATGTTGTCAGTAGTTGATGCTTTAAAAAAAATAGCATTTAAATTTTAATTTGGTTTTGTATGTGCCTGTTTCAAAAAAATATTGTGTTTCTAGGCATTAAAAATTTTATCCTTTGGTCCAAAAATTGTAATACATAAAAACAGAACCAAATAGAGTGTGGAAGTTGTGTGTGTGTGTGTGTGTGTGTGCATGTGTGTGAATATGTGTAAGTGTTATAGAAAGTTCATTGCTACTGATGTCTGTCTGTCTCTGTCTCTGGTCTCTGTCTTTCTCTTTCATTCTCTCTTTCCCTCTCTCTTACACACACACACACACACACACACACACACACACACAAACACACACTTAAATGTCACAGATTAGGCTAGAGGATAGGAGCCAATATGGCCAGGTATCATAAGTGATTAAGTCTTTCCACTTTATGTAACAAGCCTCAATCACGTTATTACAATCTGCCTTGAGGTTGTGGCACTCACTTTAGGTGTGATGAAAATCAGCATTTATATTTAGCTAATTTTTGCAAGCAGAGAGGAAGGCAACATTTTACATTAAAAAAGAAAAAGCTATTTCCATGATACATCCATTCCTAACCTATGAGTCATAGCACTGCATTTAATTGTTTTATTGACTTTGACGATGGAAGACTGCAACATTTTCTTTTCCTGCTTATCACTTTAGCAGATTGCTAGATTACTTTCCACTGATTAAAAATGGCTATTTCTTACACAACTTGCTTCTTATAATGTCAGTCGATATTTTAAAGCAATAAGTAATCCATCTCCCTTTTATAGTTTACATAATGTTTGAAATTTTTGCATTATTTTTTCTGGGCAAAAATGCTGCTTCTTCATCATACCTTCTTGTTTCCAGGATTTAGCGTAGTACTCAGCAGCTTTATGACAATAATGGGACTTGGACAGTAGCACTTCCTTTACCAGTACACCAAAAACACTACTTTCTGGTATCTATATTTTTTTCTTTACGTTTTTTTTGGTAAGCTTTAAGGGGCTTAATTGGACTCATGATCATGGTCAAGAAAGAACACTGATACCACCCAAGATATGATCTGGGAAAATTTAGAATTAAATACATCAACTCTCAGTATTTCTTATACCTGTGATTTTGAAAAGAAATTTTTTTTACTGAATTCTCATTGCTAAAGTTACAATACTTTACAAAATGTTATTTGAATAATTATGAATTTCATAGCTTTGCATGACAAAATGAAGAAAATTGCAAACTCATAATTATATTTCCTGAAAAAAGTGCACTTTTAAGTACTTTAGTCCAGGAGGAATACATTTCAAACAGTATTAAAGATGATGATCACCTTTCATCTAAAGTCATATTTTGGAGATTTTGATGACAATTATTGTGTATATATTCATGCAGTAAACACTCAGACAAAAGCAAGAAATTCAAGGCTGCAGGGCACCACAGATCCAGAGAATAACCTGTACAAATGTCAAAGAAATATTATTTTAAATTTCTTAAATTATAATTCTTTATAACTCATGACAGTGAAAATTAACATGCTTGAGAAGATATTGGAGTAAAGAAACACCTGAAACCACATGCCAAACTATGTATATTTATGTGTGAATGCAGCATGATGAATGGAAAAATAAAAATCTGTGCAGAGGAATAAACAATATGATATTTAGCATCTGACAATAAGAGAGTATATAATACCCTTACAAATCTCTGAAAAAAACAAGGACTTACAGAGGAAATCTGAAGAGCAAGGTAAAACCTTCTGACTTAGCACATACATAATTAGGGAAAATTCTGAGGATTAAAAATAAACACTGCCAAGAATATACTAAAGTTGATTTAGACTTTTGGCACACTGTCTTGTTAATTTAAGAGTCTTTACAAGTGGGATGGGTAAGTTCCCATTAGTTCATGGAAGGAAATACCAAGGATGAGTTACCTAAGTGGTCATTTATGCAATCTTTAGGGATGAAATGTCAATAGAGATGAACAATTGACAAATCTAGACAAAAACATTCCATTATGGTGCTCTTGAACAAACTAAGAGGTTCAGGGAAAGCTGGGTGATCCAAGAGAATTTCCTTGGTCTGGAGAAATATCTACAACCACTAAAATTGTAGAGGATGGTTTATTTACTTTTGATGAAAGCACTGATTATCTTGACGTATATAAGAGAATCATATTAAAATGAAACAATTATTGTTATCATTATTGCTATTTTTACATATTGCTGTATCACTGTAAGTATATAACATGAGCTAAGTGAGCTAAGTGCCAACACGTATTATTTTAATTTTCACAATAACTGTATAATTAATAGAAGTAATGAATTATTATTGATAAGAAAGATGAGGAGAGGCCCAGTGATGTATTATGAGTAGAAAAAGAATTGGGCTAAGACAGAAAGTAATAACAGCATAGTATATTCAGAGAGTTCCTAGAAATTCAGAATTGTGAGATCATAAAATAACAGAAGAGTGTGTGGAGGTGAGGGTGCAGAGACAAAGGACAAAGCTTTTGTCCAAGGGTAAATCACATAAAACATTGTAGATGTGCCACAGAAGTTAACACTATCCTATACTTACTATAAATCTACTGAATAATACTGAGCAAAACACAGGCATGATAATGTTTATCTTTATAACATTAAAACTAATAGTGTGTGAGGAAGATGGAATGGTAAAAACGGAAGTAGACAGAACAATTAAAATATTAATGTAGTCAAAGCTGACCAGATCTTGAATTAAGTTAGTGCTAATGGAGACAGATGGAAAAGAAAAAAAGAAAAAAAAAAAAACCCAGCATATTTTAAAACAATGGAATCTACATATTTGACCCTTGATTAAACATGACAACACAAGGGGAAAAATGAGGTCTAGAATGGCTTCTAGTTGTAAAACCATTTGTGGAGACCAAAACCTGGTAAATATTATTTGAACTTACTTTGAAATTTTTGGAGACTTCTCAGTTTTATAAATATACCTTCCTGTAATTTAAAAAAAAAAGAAAGAAAAGGAAAAGAGAAAGAAACTAAAAAGAAAAGGTCTTCTTTTTTCTCAGGTTGATGTATAGCAGGTATAGGTAAGATGTTGACTAATCCTGAAACTCAAAAGGTTTTAATCAGGATCAGAGGCTATTTACTTCGATCCTGCCTCCTCTTCTGTTTCTACGCTGGCTGGAGAAGTAGCTCTCACTGTCAATTGGCTAAGCAGTGTTATTTGTAAATTACTCTAGTTCAGAAGCATTGAAAATGGTTATCACTCAAGAAGAGAATAAACACCGCGGCTTCCACCACACAGCCATTTTGCTACCAAAGGCCATAGCATTGGTCACTTACCAATGAAGAATGGAGAGTTGCAAACTGAACTGAAGATCCTCACCTTGAACTACAAATCTACTTTTGTAATACTGGAGACAGAAACAGCTAGAATTATAGAACTGAGCCGCTTCTGGGGAGCTAGCATCGCGTAAGAACCCTTGTCTCTCCCAAGGAGAATGGAACCAGCAAAGAAGGCTCCCATGCAGGAGCTCTGGTTGCACGTTAGACGTCTCCGTCCCCATGGGTGGCCACGGGAAATTACGTATGTGTTTATTAATGACCAAAATTGAGTATGTGTGTTTGTGTGTGTGTGTGTGTATATTGGATTTGTTTTGTGTATGGGGCAAATAGGATGGTTGTTAGAAGTAACGTTATGTCAGCTTGCATCAGATTGGAAGCATACTATTATCCATAGTCTCTCTCTTTTTTTTTTAATGTTTTATTTATTTCTAGGAGAGAGAGAGAGAGAGACAGAGTGAGCAGGGGAGGGTCAGAGAGAGAGGGAGTCACAGACTGAAACAGGCTCCAGGCCCTGAGCTGGCAGTCGGCACAGAGCCCGACGCGGGGCTCGAACCCACGAACCGCGAGATCATGACCTAAGCGAAAGTCGGACGCTTAACCGACTAAGCCACCCAAGCGCCCCAATCCATAGTCTCTTAAACAGTATTCGCACCGTATAGGATCAACCTTTCAGCTTAACAATAAAAAAAAAGTTTGTACAGTATTTCAATTATGACACATTTATTAGAATACAATCAAATTTTGTTTTGAAAACTATTGATGTACTCTCTTGAAAATAGATTGTAAAAACCAGTAACATCCTAAGGTTAAATGCACACCTTTGGAAAAGTATTCCAAATCAATTAAGTTATTTTGGCTTGAGTTAAAAATAAGTTGGTGGGGCGCCTGGGTGGCTCAGTTGGTTAAGCATCCGACTTCAGCTCATGTCATGATCTCACGGTTCGTGGGTTTGAGCCCCGCATCGGGCTCTGTGCTGACAGCTTGGAGCCTGGAGCCTGTTTCAGATTCTGTGACTCTCTCTCTCTCTGACCCTCCCCTGCTCACGCTGTCTCTCTCTCTCTCTCAGAAATAAATAAAACATTTTAAAAAAATAATAAGCTGGCATGTAGAAAAGAATACAAATAAGTTAATAAAATTGAAATAAGTTTGACATTGAAAGACTGAATTATGTACATACTACCCATAGTGTGTATGCATTTAGAAGTGTTTTGCTCAGGAAACAATCAAGCTTTCCTTAGGAGCTCACACTTCAAAGTTTTATGGGCTGAGAGAAAACAAGCCCTGTAAGGGCAGGAACTGTGTCTTACTCATATTTAAATCTCCAGATCTGAACACAGAGTCTGGATGTGTCAAAATGAAAAACAAACAAAACAGATGAAGTAATGATTAAATTAGGACTGAATGTATCTTTGTGTGTGTATATATATATACATATATATATGCTTTATTTAATCACATAAATATGCATATATATTAGCTTATAGAAGACCCCACATTTATTAAGCCCCAGCTGTGTTCTACACATTATACTAGATATTTTCATATAACAATTTATCACATATTATGCATAGAATGTGCCTATCATTGTCTTGGGTCCTATAGGAGATATAAGTGTATTTACAAGAGAAAACAAAATGATTTTTCCTATCTTATAGCTTACAAATACGTTGAACACATGAAATGTACAATGACGGAAAAGCTTGGGGACAAAAGAGTTGGAAAACACTGACAAAAGAGAAGTAAATTATATGTGGCAGAGATGGCTGTCCACCACAATTAATATTTCCCTTTCCATTGAATAGAGCTGTCATTCATCAGCAACTGCATAGACAGGGAACTATATTTAATAGCAACTAAATCTTTTAATCCACTAAGAACAGAAGCGAATGTGTGTCCACTCTGGGATAAGAAGCTGAAATGTGAAAGTCTCTTATTGATGATCTTTTCCCCATCTGGCTAGTTGGAACACAGATGATCACCAGGGCCACATTTTAAACCCCGAGGTGAAGATATTAGACTTTCTATCAGCATGAATCCCTGATTGATTCTGTGGATAATGGCTGCCTTGCAAACATGGACATTTATTCAGTACAGTTAGTTACATGAGCAAGATATAAACTTACATTGAGTTTGATCCATTATACCATGCTGGGGCTATTTGTTATAGAAGTTAAACTGCCCTAACATTTGACATTTCCTTAATAAATAGATTGGACGTGATAGTAGACAGAAAGGTGGGTGAATTCATAAAGAAAGCCTTATGAGATAAAGTGATGTTAGACATTAAAGGACATATTCCATTAGAGAAAAAGAGAAATTATGGTAGTAAAATGGGTATAAGATGTGTGTGTGTGTGTGTGTGTGTGTGTGTGTGTGTGTGTGATTTTGATTGAGAAAGAAGTTCTGCAGGCTCCCCACTGTCAGTCACTAGAAATGGATTATGGAAGAACGTGAACATCAGTCTGGATGCTATGTATGGTATAAAATGGGAAGTTGTCATAAGCATTTGAGCAAAAGAATTACATGAAAAAGACAATGTTTTATGGGCCGCTTGGGTGGCACAGTCGGTTAAGCATCTGACTCATGATTTCAGCTCAGGTCATGATATCACTGTTCATGGGATTGAGCCCCATGTCAGTATCTGTGCTGATAACCTGGAACCTGCTTGGGATTCTCTCTTCCCTCTCTCTCTGCCCCTACCTCCTTTCTTACGTTCTCTCTCTCTCTCTCTCTCAAAATAAATAAACAAACTTTAAAGAAAAGAAAGAGGCAATATTTTAGGAGGGTTAATTTTTCAATATTGTGAAAGAAGACATAAAACAGGGCAAAAATAATTAAATAAAGAGAATAAACTTTAACTATAAAGTAAGCACTGACAGGAATACCTTTAGATCCAGGGGTGGCTGTTGCAAATTCCTTTAGTGCGCAGCCAAGTAATATAATTGTATTGTATGAGATGATAGACACTGCATAGGACATAGTGGGAATTATCTTCAACTGGTAGACTATTTGTCCTTCCTAAAGATGGTCTAATAAAATTAAAAGAAATTTGCCTGCAGGGCCCATAGTCTGTCAATTTTGACACCTGCTTTAATAAATATAGTAATTCTATTCATACATATTTATGAATGAGAGAAAAGGTGGAAAATCTACTTGTACCAAGACCTATACAGTATGAAAAGTATGAATGGGACTATATATACATATGACATAATGACATATTATAAATGTTTGTAACTTGTATACATAAGTATAATAATCTGTTTTGAATTCTTAATTTCCCATGACAAAACTAAAGATCTGAAAGGTGAAAAGGGTTTGGTAAAGTTATACAGTGAGTGAGGAATAGGTTTAGAAGTAAAATGTATGTCTCCTTTCTGAAGTCCATCAGCCTTTTATGTGCTATGATAATGTTGTGACACAGATGTCATTCGCCAGAGCAGAGTATGTGATTGAGCTTAATACCAACAGACAAGAGAGTGACTTCACTCATGACAAGTCCATAGTAAAGGTGTGGATGCAGGGAGAGGTGAAGTATTGAAGCCAATTATGCAGCCTATCACTCTATTTATTCAAAACTATCATTTAGAATATCAGTGACATTTTATATAAAATGACTTAGAGAAAATGGTTAGGAAAATTAATTTGTTTCTTGTAGGTTTAATCATAAAACATACATATTTAAATATTTAGAGATAAATCTTTTGATATTTTATTTTTAAAATTGTTTAACTGTTTATTTTTGAGAGACAGACAGATACACAGACAATCAGCAAGGGAGGGGCAGAGAGAGAGGGAGATACAGAATCCAAAGCTGAGCTGTCAGCACAGAGCCTGAAGCAGGGCTTGAACTCACCAACTGGGAGATTGTGACCTGAACTGAAGTCAGATGCTTAATCAACTGAGCCACCCAGATGCCCCCCTCTTTGATATTTTAATTCACGAAAATCCTGTTATGTCAAACAAAACATTTTCTCACTACACTCCATTATCCTTTATTTCTTTTCTTCTTTTCTCTTAATTTGCCTTTCTCTCTTTCTCTTCCCAGAAAAATGTTAAGCATTTAGTGGTTAAGAGTGCAGACTAAGGGGTCAATTTACCCAGGTAAAAATGGTGACAGATTACCCAAGTAAAAATTTTACCCAGGCAAAAATTGATTTGGGACACATCATTTATTACCTCTAAGCCCTGTTTTCCTTGGGGAAATTGGGATAAATGCTCCCTTACAAACTTGTTGCAAGGAACAGATAAGCTAAAGCGGGTAAATCCTTTAGCAAAGTACTTGACCCATCATAAGTGCTCAAAAAATGTTGATGATTATAGATTGTAGAAAGAAGAATTTACAAAATACTCAAAATAAGTATAGAAAAAGAAGGCCTAGACTCCTTTCCTAGAAACAGTTTTTCCTTTGATAAAAAATCAAATAATTGTCTTTCTTAAAAGGACTTTTAAAAAGTAATAGTTAATTGAATATGGCTTTCTCCTCTTGTGCTGTGAAAAAAAATCTAGGTTAAAAAAAAACTGTCAATTTTTTTCCACATAGCCCATGAAAATTCCTTCATGTTTGTCATAAAAACAAATGCTGTAGCAATGATCACACAGGAAGGATTATTATCCGTAATACTTTTCTTCATTCAAAGATCAATTTTGTTATCATTTGAAATTACTTCGATTTTAATGAGGTTGAGTATGATGTACATAGTGCTTGAAAACACTCTAATTAGAGTATTTATAATATATTTGTACATATTTATGGTTAAAAATATAACAGTGCTTTTTAGTCAAATCAAAGCATCTCAAGGATTATGTTCTATCTTCAACTGGTTAAAGGCTATGGAAAGTCACAAAGATTCCATTGTCTGTATGTATTTTATAAGGTGATGGGCTTAAATTATGAGAAACATTGGCTAGAAAGCTAAGTTCACAAATGTTCTTGTTTTGTGTTAGAAACCATCTTTAACCAAGTATATTTTTCAGATTCTTAAAAAATTTTTTAAATTGTACTTTAGCAAGTTATTGCAAAGAATATATTTAATAATATCATAAGATGATAACCCCCAAGAAAAAATAGAAGGACCCGTTGTATTGATGCATTTCATAATTTCCTCTAATATTGAAAAGAGTACCAAAGAGATGTGAAAAATATTGAATTGAAGGAGTATAATTAACATAGAATGAATATGTTTCAATCAATTAAATCTCCTGTTTGAAAGTGAAAATTAGGGGCTCCTGGGTGCCTCAGTCAGTTAAGCCTCTGCCTTCGGCTCAGGTCATGATCTCGCAGTTTGTGGGTTCGAGCCCCACGTCGGGCTCTGTGCTGACAGCCAGTCAGAGCCTGGAGCCTGTTTCAGATTCTTTATCTCCTTTTCTCTCTGAACCTCCCCTGCTCAAGCAGAAATAAATAAACATTAAAAAAATATTTAAAAAATAAAATGAAAATTAGCATTTTCTCAAAGCTAAATAAAAATGGCCATTGTGTAATAAAGAGCTACAGAAAGGATAAAGTCTTTCACGGAAAAAAAATCACATTTTATTCAGTGACTATCAAACTTAGACAATTTTTATTCTCCCAAAAAGGAGAATAGACTCATATTAAAAAGTTATACAGGGGTGCTTGGGTGGTTCAGTCGATTGAGCATCTGACTCTTGATTTTGCCTCAGGTCATGATCCCAGGGTTGCAGGATTGAGTCCTGAGTTGGGCTCTTTGCTGGGTGTGGAGCCTGCTTAAGATTCTCTCTCTCTCTCTCTCTCTCTCTCTCTCTCTCTCTTCCTCTAAAAAAAAGGCTTATACAAATGTATAATCAACAAATCTTTGTAGGGTGTTTATCACTTAATCTTCTCAAAACATGTATTACAAAGAGTTGCTGACAGTGGCCGTTCACTACTCGATTCCAAAGTTCAGTGGGCAAGTTGAGCTGTTACCTACTTGGAAAGCCCTAACGCTATTCTCCACCATCTCTCCCTAGTGATCTCTTCCTGGCCACAGATGCCTTCCTGCTTCTTGTCCTCCTGACTCTCCTTTTCTTTCTGTTTCTCCTTCTTTTTACAATTAGAATATACAAACAGGGACCCACAAGTGGAGAAAAAGAAATTACTTTTGTTGTCAAGATCTTACTCTATTAAAGACTATGCTAAATGAGAACAATTCAATTTGGAGGCAACCAAAATTCAGTTTTCAATATGTGCAACAGGGGAAAATGACACCTTCAAGACAAAGAGATAAATGTCAAATCAAAGCCGAGAGGAAGAATTTTGGGGATCAGGAAGGAAACGCAGGAGACATGTCACATTCTTTGGCCCTCAAAGAAAGAATAAGTGCTTGCCAATGTCAGAAGGGCATCCCAGGAAGGAGGAACTGTGTATGTAGACACATGTTCACTTTGAAGCCACGAAATGCCTGAGGGGCAAATAACTCTCAGGCCAGCAAGAAGAAGATAGCATGCTGCCTAGGAACGTCCTGGGTCAATCCTATCTTCAGAAGTATCAAGGGTCACTAGCTTTTTTTTTTTTTTTTAATTTTTTTTTTGTTTAATGTTTTATTTATTTCTGAGAGAGAGACAGCATGATCAGGGGAGGGTCAGAGAGAGAGGGAGACACAGAATCTGAAACAGGCTCCAGGATCTTAGCTAGCTAGCAGCACAGAGCCCGACATGGGGCTCGAACCCATGAACTGTGAGATCATGACCTGGGCTGAAGTTGGATGCTTAACCAACTGAGCCACCCAGATGCCCCCAAAGGTCACTAGCTTTTAAATAAGTTCAATATTTGTTATAATGATGCCTTATTCTCTTTCTTTTCACAATTTTCTCTTGAAGTCCCTCAGAATTTGAAGCACACTTGGTCTTGAGTCTTGAGTCAAATGATTCTGCTAGAACTCCTTTTTCCCCCTCTATCACTACAGGCTCTAGTGTTAGTACATGCACTGCATATATAAAAACATACACTTAATTCATAGGCTGGTAACTTGCCTGAAATAATGTTCTCTGCCTGTGTGTATGTTGAGACCAAGGCAATATGAAAATTCAAATATTTGCCCAATTACTCCAAGTTGGAGAAAAAAAGGGGCAGGGGTTTCTGGAAGGGGTGAAAGTAATGCTCTATCTTTGCTAAATATCTACATCACATGCACACAGAGGGGTAACATTTCCTTTTGTAAAGTTACTCTGATCCTATCATTTTGTTTAATTCTTTTTACTTAGAGTCCAATTGCATTTTGTTTTTTTTCTCTTTTGTTTTTTTAAATTATTTTTTAGAGACAGAGAAAGAGCAGGGAAAGGGCAGAGAGAGAGAGAGAGACAGACAGACAGAATCTGAAGCAGACTTCAAGCTCCAAGCTGTCAGCACAGACCTGGACATGGGGCTCGAACCCACCAACTGTGAGATCATGACCTGAGCCGAAGTCAGTTGCTCAACAGACTGAGCTACCAGGCACCCCAATTTGTTTTTTTACTGTTTATTTATTTATTTTGAGAGAGGGAGAGAGAGAGTGGGGGAGGGACAGAGAGAGAGGGAGAAGAGAGAATCCCAATCAGGCTCCTCACTGTCAATGCTGAGCCTGATGCCTGGGTTTGATCTCACAAGTGGGACTGTGACCTGAGTCGAAATCAAGAGTCAGACACTTAACTGACTGAGTCAACCAGGTGCTCCTAGAGTCTATTATTTTAAATATATCCTGCCCCTGATCTGTACTGACCCCATTCAGCCTTTAACCACCTTGATAAATATCAATAATCTATAAAATACTTAAATTATTATGTAATGGCTACTAAATATTTGTTCTCACTTTTCTTGTTTTCCAAATTAATTTAAAATGTATAAGCTTGGGCAACAAATATCTAGTCTAGTCTCTATTCTTAGAACTATTCATAAGTCAAAGAAATAAAACTTGAAGGTGAAGAGAAGATTTATTGTGAATGTTTAAGGGACCCAGCATTCCTTCGAGGCGTTCTGGGTTCTTCAGGTCTGGCATTGATAAATGTGCCAGGGAGAGCAGATGGAATGTCTGAGGAGCGACAGGGTTAGGTTACTAGAGGAAGCATGAGTAGATGGAGGAGTGACAAAGATCGGGTTTAGGTGGGGTGAGGGATGGAAAGAACATGAACAACCTTGGAAGACTATGTTTAATAGGGGCTTGAACAATGAACGCGATATTGATAAGGGCAGAAGAATAAGACAGGAGGCCCAAAGGTCAAGAATAATGTGAGTAAAGAATCCAAGGTGGGGGTGCATGGCTGTTAGGAGAGGAGTAATTTCTGTCTGACCCTAACTTTTGCAGACTCGTGCATGAAAATGCTGGCTTGAATTCTGATGGAATATTCTCCCCAATTTTCCCGTTCACCAGTCTTACATTTATATCTTTGACTATGGAATACTAGTGAGCTTTTATTTATTTTTCTCTTGGTAGACTCAGCCTTTCAAAGAATGTGGTCTCTGCTAAGAATAGAAATAACTGGCACAGCTATAATAGTGGCTGTTTGTCTCTTAGAAATGCTGTGACATTAAAAAATCAATTTCATTATTTTACTGAGTTGTAACCAAATGATAATGATTTCATCATTTTACCTATAGTGTTCTGTCGGAATACAACTACCTGCATATTGCAGAATACGTTTCTTGAACTTTTTTCTACTAGCCAATCAACTTTTGAACAATGTGCTAAATTTTAAAAAGTTTGCTATGTAGTATTTAAAACACTTTATTCCCAAAAGTAATTTCATATAGCAAAATAATAACTGGAATGAGGGTGCAGGAAGCAAGAATCAAAAGGAATAATCCAGATAGAATTTCTCGTGTTAAAAAAAAAGTGAGGTGCCTGGATGGCTCAATTCGTTGAGCTTTCAACTTTGGCTCAGGTCATGATCTCATGGTTCATGGGTTCGAGCCCCATATGGGGCTCTGTGCTGACAGCTCAGAGCCTATAGCCTGCTTCAGTTTCTGTGTCTCCCTTTTTCTCTGCCCCTCTGCTCGTGCTCTGTCTGTCTGTCTGTCTCTGTCTCAAAAATAAATAACACTAAATTGTTTTTTAAAAAGTGATAAGCTTTCACTCCGAAAATTTCTCCAAAGTTGAGAGGGAGAGACCCTTCTATCACTCTATCATTTTAGCACTGTACACTTCAGCATAATATACTGAATATACAGCATAATATACATAACATATGCATAATCCATTTTATACCAATTCTCTGACTGTGTGGATACCTGAGCTTTCAGTACCTTAAAAATGATAAATTACTGGAAATTAAATATTGACATTTTATTTTAAAAACTAACCACATAAAAATCTTTGCCTTTACCCGGCCATGTCTCTCGGCCACATTATGCACTACCAAAGAGAGAACGGTTTGTTATTACAGCACACTGGGCTGCACAGCACAGGATACGTTTTATGTTCTATACATTCTTACCCTTTGTGGAACTATACTTTCCAATTTATAACAGGAAATCCAGTTCTATAAAAATCTAATTATTTCATATGGGGGACCCAGCATGACTCTCCCCTCTCCTCCTTCCCCCTTTCTTTGGCTGGGTGATGAGTGTATTTCCTCTAGGGTTGATATTTTTCAACCCCGCTACATTTTGAGAACACACACACTAGAAGGGATTTGGCACACGTCTTTTCCCATCTCTTCTCAGTAATTATAGTTAATGAAATTACGTGTGTTTTTTCACTTGTGTGGTCTTCTGGAAAATAAGAGTTTGTTTTCTTCCAAAAAATGTCATTTCAGTATTTTGGTTGGTTCAGTGTTATTATCTTTTTTCAAGGGTAACACGCAGATTCATTCCAAAAATATGTTAATAATTATGGTATTAACCAAGGAAGGAATTGCTGTACTTCAAAATTAAAATTCATCTTCTGCTGCTCTGTTCTGCAATAACTAGGTCATCAGTTTGGGTGTGCCTGCTTAACATGCATTTACTATCCATGTGTATTCCCTCACCTAGAGGCCTGATATTTTTAATGAGATTATATCAAAGGATGAGAAGGCTGGAGAGTAGTAACATCATTTCACTGGGTAATTCCCAGAACTCTGATCCATTTCAGTGAGGCAATTAAGACTGCTAACTACAATAAATGATACTAAGAGATTATAGAGGTTTTTCAGCATGAATGCATAGTTTAAAAAATAATTTAGGTTTATTTAACATAAAAAACACTTCCAGAGGGGAAAATAGTGGGCCTTTTTTTTTTTTTCTTTTTTCTTTTTTCAATTTAGCTGAATGCAAAGAAGCGATTTTCTCTTACTGTGCCTGTGTGGCACTTACGCGGACTCTAATGATAAATGATTTCTTTGAGGTGTACTGCTAAAAGAAGTAAATTTTAATTGTACACTCTTCCTGCATGTCACTAATGCCTATAATGTTCATTAGCATTATAGCTACTATGTTGTTTAGCTGGGGAAGACTAATAAACCTAAATATTATTTTCATGAAACGCCATGTGCATTTTGCTTCTTTCTTCCTCTTCAGCTTATTACTGCCATCGCCTCCAAGACAATAGGAGTGTTCCTAAAAACAAACACGGGAAAATCAAAGTTTGTTGTCTTGAAGAGTTAATTCTGACAGAGAGGTGACCTTTATCCCTACATACTCACTCTTTTTTTTTTTATTTTATTTTATTTTTTTATCAAGCCTCTCCAAAGGGACTCATCATATGCAGGGCTCTATGAAGAGAAAAAGAAGAGCATTGTCCTTATCACCTCCTTCCAGAAAGTGGCAGAGTAATAGGACTTTGTAAAGCGAAATGAAGCCCGGTCTGATGGCTGCTGATTAAAAATTGACTCCGCCACATCAAAGAGGAGTTGAAGGTGAAAATGATGATCACTTCCCTCTCCCAGGGACCCTGCACCATTTCTTTTATTCAACCTTGAAAGGTTCTTTCTGAATAAGATAATATCCCTCGAGTCCATTCTGCCTTGGCAGCATGGAAAAATGTAGATCAGTATGACTATTCTTTATGAAAAAAAATGGGATTTTGTTAATGACATAGCACTTTAAAGTGATGGCTTGTATGTGGTAAATGCTGAGAAATTAATTATAAAATGCTCCTTAGACCGCAGATCAAATTAATTGCTGGTATGAGCTACTAAAAAGTCCACTGTAAACCTGAACAGCCTTTCCTGCTTTTACCTGATTATTTTCAACCTTCAACTAAATATGGTTGCCTGTGCTTTGTACTTTCGCCACATTTTAGAAACACTGAATTCTCAGAAAGGTTGTCATCTGTAGTAAATAACCTTATGCATAAAAGGCAAAGTATCCCTTTTATTTTGTCAACATGCATTGCAGGTCTGTATTTCCTGAATGTCTTATGCCACCCATTTGAAGATACAGTCCCCAGAGTATATAAATATACATGTATACATCTATATAACTATTCATATATATGTATATGTAACTGTAGATACAGTGTAACTAGACAAACACATGAATATAGATAGAGTTAAAGTATCTGTTAAGGAAGATTTTAGAAAACATTTATGCATTTATAGACAAATACAAAATATGAATCAATGCAAAAATATCAAAGAGATGAAGAAAACATTTTATCCTACTTGGAAAAAAATAAACAGTCTTATGTATGGAATTCATAAAGATCTGATACTTAGAAAAAGTTCTCATACATTTATTTTAGATTTTCTGATTAATCTTCACTTGTCATTAGAGCAGACAACATTTCCAAGCAGGCCATCCCTAGCTTTTTCAATTCTGTCTGTAATTGCATAATTAAGAAACTTCTCATGGATTACCATAGAAATCTAAAATACACTATAAAAATTGAAGAGTAATTGAAATTCTTCACAATGACTTAAATTCTTAATATACCAATATTGAAAATAAATAAAACAGAAGTCACATATTTGTGGAAATGAAATACCTTGAAATAATAATTGTCTAAATACAGTTCCTTGTGAAAAATAGATTATCGCTGAGGTAACACGCTATCCAGTTTATAGGCCTCATTTGTCCATGTCTATGCATTGCCACATCTTTACACACAGGAGTTTATTTTTAATCTCAGAATGAATTCAGACACATTAGGTGATGTTCTTTTACAACCCTCATGTATAACCAAATCTATTATAATGTTTCTACTAACTTTCTTATAACATTTTAATAAAATTTTACAATCTTGCTAATAATAACAAATGGAATAAATCCTCTTTTTGACATGAAGTTGTGATACACAATTATACCAGAAAACAGAAAATAAACTACTAAAGGCATAGCATTTAAGAATAAAAGTACTATTCTTATTAATTCAATGCTGTGTAATTAACTTACAATGGGAAGTTCATTATTTAGTCAAATTTCACCTACAATATCTGATCGTATGTTTGTTTTTTCATACCCAGTTTTCAAAATTACCTTGGTTTATTGTTAATGCAGGTCGCTGAAGACAACCTTTCCAAATTACAAAGTACATTATCAGAAAATGGCCTTCAGAGTAAAATAAAGTTTAATATCATTTTATCACTGGTTTTCATTACACAGTAATATATTTCATATTAAAATGTGACAATAAATACAGTGAAGATATTTAAAGTTTAATTCATTCTTATTTCTTAACTTTATTATATTAATTATATTTCCATGAAAGTTATGGAATTATTAATGCAAAAATATGGGCTCTTAAATGTGTTTTTACCTTTCTACAAAGTTTTTCAATACTCCCAATCAAATTAAAATAAATTCTTTCTCTGGTACTTATAGCTAAAATCTGAGTTTCACCTAAGACGTATATTCTTTTATCAACAAAACAATAAATCAAAAGTGAAAAGCAAATTAATCCTGTCTCTTATTGTTTCTTTTTCTTCATAATCCTTATTTTTCAATTCTATTCACCTCTAAACTTTTTGAAAACAGAAGCCATTTTTGTTCATTGGTTTCATCTATATAAAATCTTGCTTAGGGCCTGGTGCATAAGAAGCTTTTGAGAACATTGTTTTCAGGAATATTTCTAATAGGCAAAAATTTTGAAAATATCAGAGTCACAAAAAAATCAAGTGAAAACTCGTGTCAAAATGGTCAGACCAATTGTTGCCTAGTTAGTGGTTCTCTAGGACTATTATAAACCTAACTGGACTAAATTAATTTATCAAGGATCTTGTCAACATCTACAGAAAAGAGATACAATGATTTATATTGATTATTAGAGTCGAGATGCAATGTATCAACAATTTTATTCTAATTAGAGTGTCTATTTTGAGATGGCAACCAAATCATTCTCCTAGCATACCTAACTCACATTGCTCCTTTGAGCCGATATTGCTGGTGCATCACTGATATGGATCTGGGTGAAAGTTCATAATCTGTGGCTTTAATTCAAAATTTCTCCACCTTGGAGACACTTGAGTCAGAACCTTCTTTGCTGTGAAGGTCTTTCCTGCACATGATAGGATATCAAGCCACAACCAGGGCCTCTACCTATTTGATGCCAGTAACACTCCTCCCCCAACCTCTGGGCAGCTGAGAGAACCAAGAATGCCTCCAGACATTACCAAATATTCCCTGGAAAGCCCTGGTCCTCCACATCAGCCATTGAGAATCATTATTATCCTACAGAACAGGTGATTGGCCCAGTGTTTCTTCCTACAAAGACCAAAAGTCGATTCTAAGATGATTCTGTGGCTTGAATTTGGTACATTTCTAGAGTTCTCAATCAAGCTTTGTGTATTATGACCATGCAAAAGCTTGTGGTATATCCTATTCACATTTTTTATTCTGTCTACTAATTTTCAATAGCAGCTTCTAAGTTATATATAATTGTTTGGTCACCTGTCTTGTCAACTAAAACGCAACATTATAACATGGTAGATAGTATCACTTTCCTTGGCCACTTTACTCCAATCCCTGCTTTCAACCTTATGTCAAACTCTATTTTTCCTTTGAGTCTGGGTGTGATTACCAAGATTTCATAATTGTTAAATGACTAATACAATCTCACTCCATCAATTGAAATTAATTTTAGTTTCTTTCAAAGTTTCAGCATCAAACTCAATTCAGAATTGTCTCTTTTGAATTACTAGTGCTTGAACAAAGGAAGGAGTGGTATGTTCTGTCTCTAAGACCTTTCCCCCAACCCTTGTACTTTTTTTCCAGGTGCATTCTCTTCAGGGGTTAAGGATAATAAAAAAGAATAAAACAGGCATGGGTCTCCTCGTCTGAATGTCCAGGTATCATCAGTTGGATGGATTATTAGCCTTGTTCTGGTTCAGTATATCTTTCTTTTTATAATGCTGTGGTTCTAAGTGTATGCACTTAGTGTGTGTGTGTGTGTGTGTGTGTGTGTGTGTGTGTGTCCGTGTGTGTGTTCTACTAGATTATATTCAGCATTCTCCAGTCTGCACATAAGGAACCCTTATAAGAAACATCACCCCTTGCCTTGACTTCTCCAGGTGTAGAAGACCCTAACACTTTCCAGATATTCCATGTTTTCACTTGACTCAGAAGCCATCTGCAGAGTACCACTGATCCTGTCTCTTTTAAAAAAAATAATATGTATTTTTGAGAGAAAGACAAAGTATGAGCAGGGGAGGGGCACAGAGAAGGAGACACAGAATCTGGAGCAGGCTCCAGGCTCTGAACTGTCAGCACAGAGGCCGATGCAGGGCTTGAACTCACAAACCTAGAGATCATGAACTTAGCCAAAGTCAGAGGCTTAACCAACCGAGCCACTCAGGTGCTCCTGACCCTGCCTGTTTTTTAACCTACCCTTTTGTTCTGGTGGAATCACTAGGACTAACAGAATCCTCTACCATCTTCTCATGGAGCAGCAAAGTTGCAGACTGAAGTGGGAGTTACCAGGGGAACTGCAACACACCCTGCCCAGCCCTACTGGGACTAACTACTCTCTCCTCCTTATCTCCAGGTCCCCGAAAGACCAGAGGGATATTTGGAACCCGTCCTTACTTAGGAATGCCCTCATAGCTCAGAGAAAACTGTTAATATGCCACTCTTCTTCCCCATATTTTCCTCTGGGATCCCATATTTGAGAAGTGGGAATAAAAAAATGAACACATGTTAATGATTTAGGCTCCCAGAACAATCTCTATATAATTCCCTTCACACACATTCTGTTGTGCTGGAGGTAAAAGAAGGGGTTTGATAGTCACACAGCTGAGGCGTGAGTGGAGGGTTTCCTTCATACAGACACCATTAAACTTTAGGACTAACTTTGGGAACTCTACTCACTTGGATTGTGGGAGAGAAAAATTATCACCTTGAATAAAGTACTCTGTGAAAGACTGACTACTGTCACACTCATAGTTTTCTGGGAAGTGATTTTCCCCACATGATGACTGCCTCCTTTGATGGCTATTTTCCCCAGCATAGGATCTTGACTACATTTTTAGAATAAAAGGTAAGAATTCCACATGACATCCTGTTTTCTTTGCAATATTATTAAATGTTCCTTCTTTCCCTTTAAGATTTGTATTAAAGAGAAGTGATTTGTTCCTTAATTTGCTTGTGACAAGGAAGAAAAAGTTGACCTTACATCCTAAATGATTGTGATGGTTCATTTTATGCATCAACGTGGAAGGTGTTTTGAATGACATTAACATTGAAATGTGGGAACTTTGGGTAAAGCAGATTACCTCATATAATAAGGCGGTCCTCATCCGATAGAACAAAATGTCCAACCAGCCTGACAAGAGGAAATTCTCCAGCAGATGGACTTCCAACTTCATCTACACCATCAGAATATCCTGAGTTTCTGCCAGTCGGCATTTGGACTAAACTGCACAATTAACTCTCCTTGGTCTCTACAGTAGAGACCCACCCAACTATCCCACACTGCAGATTTTGGACTTTCCAGCCTCTAATCTGTGAGCTAATTACATATATATATATATATATATATATATATATATATATATATCTCCCATTGGTTCTGTTTCTCTGGAGAACCCCTACTAATATAATAATTAAGAAAAAAGGGACTCAACTATATTGCATCTTATAGTCATTAAAATATACAATGGATCTAAATTAATTTTTCAGATTAAAATTACTTTCCATTTCCAAAGTATTCTTATAATAGACTGCAGAAAATCTAATTAGTGTTTCTCTTTAATTGGCAAGAGTGTGAGGGCATAGTTCAATTTCTATGTGTGCCTTTTGACACATAGTAACCTTAAACACAAAATATATCAAATATTTTTTAAGGAGTATATTCTATTTCTCTTTTTGAAATGTACATATATATATTCCATATACATACATATATATAAATACATATAAACACACTATATATATTTTCACTCTAGTCTCAAGTCTTAGTTCAAATGGAACTCCAATTGAAACAAAAATCTTTCATAAAGGCTTGACTGCTTTTGGTTCTGTCTTTAGAACACCAATTTCCTGTTGTAAAAATAACTTTTTAAAATTGTCGTCAGTGGTGAAAGTTCCAGCTATGATTATGCCAAAGATGAAATGGAGAAATCTCATCATTATAGGAGCAATCAATGTTAACAGAGGTTTTCATTTGTGTACTTTTCAACATTCTTGGACTTGATAGTATTATTTTCCAATTTTCTTTTCTTTCCAAATTGTTCCAGTAGACAGTGTGCACTTTTCCTCTGAAACTGGTATATTAATATATTTAAATATGGTAATGGCATAATCTGAGACTCCTATTCTGAGCTGAGAGGTGAATTAAAATTCTTAATAAAACCTTAAGCATTTATGATTTACTACAGTGCTTGATACCTCTAAAGAGATAGAATGCTTGAAAACAAATATGATAACAAGATAAAGTAATATATTTCGGGATTTTTATGTTTGATATTAGAGCAAGAATGAAGGGCAATCTCACACTGTTTTATGGTGTTATCTTCTAGGCAAATATTTATTACAACATAAAAAGGTAGATAACTTTCTTTTTAAAAGGCACACAGGTGATTTGTAATTGGAATATAAATTGCTTTAAAGTAAATTTTTAGTTCTATGCCCATAATCTCTGTCCTTGACTCATTCAAAATCTTCATGAGCGAGTTGAAACAAGATAGGTGAATTAAAGTTACAGAAGGAATAAGCTGGATATATGGTAATTAATTTGGGTACCAACTGGGCTGGTAGGCCAATAGAAGCACAAAAAATTATAATAGGGATGCATTAAAAAAAGCCCTCTGGAATTTCTTCTGCATTCAAAACAGCATAAAGGTAGAAGTGGAAGTGTTTCAATAATACATGCATGAGCCGAGCTATAATGAAGTTTTTGTTTTCAGGGTTAAGAAATATAAATCCAAATTAGTATTTTTGTGGATTCACTTGTGTCCCTCACAAAGATATGTTCACGTTCTAATCCTTGTATCTGTGAATGTCACCTGGTTTCAAAGTAGGGATTTTGCAGATATAACAAAATTAAGATAAGGTCATCCTACATTGAGATGAGTTCTACAGGTGTCTTCAGAAGAAGAGGGTACTTTGTTTTTGTTTTCAAAATTTTTTTTATTTATTTCTGAGAGAGAGAGAGAGAGAGAGAGCAAGAGCAGGGGAGGGTCAGAGAAAGAGGGAGAAAGAATCTGAAACAGGCTCCAGGCTCTGAGCTAATTGACAGCACAGAGCCCGATGCAGGGCTCAAACCCACAAACCATGAGATCATGGCCTGAGCTGAAGCCGGATGCTTAACCGACTGAGCCACCCAGGCACCCCAGAAGAGGGTACGTTGCACACAGACCTCAATGGAAAGGAGAAGCCGTGTGAAGACACATAAATGCACAGAGAGAAAAATCGTGTACAATGGAGACAGAAATTGGAGTGGTGCATTTACAAGCGAGGGAACAAAAAATATTGTCAATAACCACCAGAAGCTAGGAAGAGGCAATCAAAGGTTCTCTCCGAGGCCCTTCAGAGATACTATTGCCCTACCAACCCTTTGATGTGGACTTCTAGCCTCCAGAACACTGAGAGGATTTCAAACCACCCAGTTTGTGGTTGTTATCACAGCTCTAGGAAACTAATACAGCATATGTTACGAAGATTTTGCTATGTGTAGGGCAGATGAATGCAATGGGGATGTTTAGTCTGGAAAGAAGTAACTAAACAGAAACATGACAACTCTTCATTTCAAATTTGGAAAGAAGAACATGCATATTCTAATGGTGCCAGTAAGTGGAACAAAGAACAATGAACTGCAGGTAAATTAAGAAAGATTATAGTTTGGCACCAGAACTTATGCATATTTAGATTTATAGAATCTGGCATGACTCTTTTTTAGTGGAAATACATTTCTAATTATGTGACCTTAGTAAGAATACTTAGTTGGCTGATTGGAGCCTGCTTGATATTTGAGGTCCCTGCCATTCTTAAAATTTTATGATCCAGAAAATTGGGATAACAATACATTATCTTAAATAGTTAACCATTTCATTCACAGTTTTGTTTCCACCTTAAATTTTAACATTTGATCTTTTCCAACATTTAGTAAATGCTTATTGAATCCCTACATGCACTGTTCTTTTTGGTGAATATATGGAAAAGAAAAATGGTAGGGAGCACACTCACAGTCTATAGTCAGGATGAAAATAAACACATTTAAATAAACAATTAATATGCATTTTAATGTTATATATTAGAGAAATATTTGCCTTCTCTTGGGAGCCCAAAATGAAGAAAACTATTTGTTTGTGGAAGGATTCATCCAAAAAAGGGTTAGATTGCATAACCTCCATAGGAGTATAGATGTGCATCATTGCTTCCTGGCCTTTTGGCGAAGATCAAGTATAGAGGTGCATTAAGGTGATAAAAAGAAAGAAACATTCCAGGACAAAGAAACAAGCTCAATTAATGTGCAGAGGTAAGAAAGAACATGAGATAGTTAGAAACTGTAGTGTAGCTTTTGGAGAGATATAGTAAATGAAGTTGAAAAAAAAAAAAAAAAGTGATGGTACATTTCACTGGTGCGCTAAAGGCTATCTCAGTAACAGCAAATGTCAGTGGAACATGTGATACAACCCATCCCTTCCAAACTTCTCAGACCAGGATTGTGCTAAGTGTGAAGGAAATTCCACTGCAAATAGGTGTTGCCCAGAAAATGAGACACGCTTTCTTGTGAGCTCTCAGTTAAAGGACTATGATATCTCCCTGGGAGAAGCAGACCACCAGTATTTGTCATCTCTTCTCTCCCAGCTCCTTTGTGCAGAGGTTAAGTTCCTGGTTAGTGCAGTCAGGAGGTCAGAAGCATACTTCTTCCTACCAAAACCCAGCTGTAGAGCACAGGCTCTCCTCTCAGCATGATATGTTGAAAATTTTGAAGGCATAATTGCCATTCCCCACTTGCTATAGGGTGGAGAATCCCTACTGAGAGATGCAAGCAGAGACCAGGGACTCCCACACACAGCCAGAATCTTATACATGAGTAGCAGGCACTGTTACTACACCTAGCTTTGGAGCAGTAGCTCAGAGGTATGTTCTTTTAAGTTTATTTATTTATTTAAAGAGAGACAGAGAGCATGAACAGGAGAGGGGCAGAAAGAGAGAATCCCAACCAGGCTCTGCACTGTCAGCACAGAGCCCCATGCAGGGCTTGAACTTACCAACCATGAGATCATGACCTGAGCCGAAACCAAGAGTTGGACGCTTAACTGACTGAGCCACCCAGGTGCCCCACTCAGAGATAGGTTTTCAGGGGAATGTGAAGGTTATGAAAACAGAGAATCTATTTTCAATTTACACTATCGTAATGCCTTAAGACATTGGAAAGAAATTAAACTTTAAGACGACAAATGGAACACAATTTTAAAATGGTTAGAGTGGAAATTAATGAAATAGAGAATAGAAAATAGAGTAAATCAACAGTATCCAAAATGTGGCCTATGAAAAGATAAATAAATTTAGCAAATTTATTTGAGTAATTGTGGGGTTATTGTGTAATTTTACAGGGGCAATTGAGAAGATGGACTATTAGGGCTCACAGGGAAAGTGGATCATTACAGAAATATTTTTGTTCACCAATGTTTGCATACTCTCTTCTCTCTCTCTCTAAATTACTAAAAACAGAGCAAAGTGTTAGCACAGTATTTATTTTAACACTATGCAAACTAAGAAGTGAAAATCCCCTTCTTATCTCCTGGTCTCAGTCTCTAGGGAAAAAAAAAAAAAAAACTATTTCAGGTAATGGTTTGGTTTGTGACCCTCTTAATTATTCTCTGAGCTTATTCAGACATATCTAGATATTCTTTTTTAACCAAAAAGTCCTATTATGTTATGTGGCTTTGACAGGACCTTATTTTTTCAATTATCAATATGCCAAGGTTATCTTACCAGACTAGTACCTATAGAATTACATCATTTTTTTTTCATTTAACAAGTGCCTTATTGATGAACATTTAGGTTACTTGCATGCTTTTGTCATTACAAACAGTATTGCAATGAACATTCTCCAGATATCCTTATACACCCTTCTTACAAGTGAGATTTCTAATTCATAACATTTTCTAATAGATGCTGCCAGATTTTGTCCCATCTCTTTTCAGTTTGGATTAAAGACATCTCAAGCCATCCGATGCCAGGTTAGCAAGAAGTCCATTATTTTCCACCTGGGGCTTCTTCCTTGTCATTAGTTACCCAAGATCCCATGAGTTCTGCTCATTGAGACCAGTTCTGCTTCCAGAAGAAAAGCTGGAAGGTCTGGTCAGGCCACATTGCTACCATATGTTGCCAATGCTGAAAAGAAAAACAATGTCATGCAATGTGATATGCCCCCTGTGCATTGCTGCTTTCATCTATTCACTGGGGAGATGAACTTGATGTGTCACAGCATTTCTTTTGAGAGGTGATTCCCCAGAAGGTGTATGGCTATGGGTCCACTAAGCCTGAGCTTTTGAGGGTACCACTATGCACTCAGGGTGGTGGCTGTTCTTCCCACCAAACATGCCCTTTAAACTAGTGTGGCTGAGTGGGATGGACTTCCGACCACCTCTACGGACATTTTTCTGTGCCTCACCCTTCCGCCTTCTCACCTCACCCCCCCAAATTTCCCATATCTCCCAAATTTTGATGAATTTAAAGCAGACTCACCAAGAAATTAGAACATAAACTCAAATCACTAAAATCAGGAATAAAAAAAGGGAAATTACTACCAAACTACAGGAAAAATTTATAGAGGATACTCAGTAAAATGATGTCAACAAATTAGGTAGATTAGATGGCAAAGTCATAGAAACATAAAAATGCAAAAGCTAATTCGATAAGTAGTATAAAATATGAGTGCACCTGTAACAAGGAATACAATTGAATTGGTAATTTAAAAACTATACTAGAGGGGCACCTGGGTGGCTCAGTTGGTTGAGCCTCCGACTTTGGCTTGGGTCATGATCTCACTGTTCATGTATTCTAGCACTCCTGTCAGGCTCTGTACTGACAGCTCAGAGCCTGGAGCCTCTTTCAGATTCTGTGTCTCCCTCTCTCTCTGTCCCTCCCCCACTCATGCTCTGTCTTTCTCTGTCTCAAAAGTAAATAAACTATAAACAAAATAAAAAAAACTCTACTAGAAAGTTGTAAGCCCAGTTGACTTCAGTGTAAATCTATCAAATTTTTTGTTAAGAAGCAACATCAGTTATTCACAAATACTTCCAAAAACAAAAACAGTGAAAGAGAAAAAATTTCATAACTTCTTCTATGATGGGCAGTATCACCAGAGAAAACAAAAAATAAAAATCATAAAAGTCAACCAACCAAATGAATATGTCCAATATATCATGAATATAGATGCAAAATCCTCAGTAAACTACTAGGAAACAGAATCCAGCAACATATGAAAGGGATTATATGCTATGATTAAATATAATTTATCCTAAGAATGAAAGGTTGGGCTTACATTAAAAAATCAATTAATAGGGGCGCCTGGGTGGCTTAGTCGGTTAAGCGTCCGACTTTCGCTTAGGTCATGATCTCGCGGTTCGTGGGTTCGAGCCCCGCGTCGGGCTCTGTACTGACTGCCAGCTCAGAGCCTGGAGCCTGTTTCAGTCTGTGACTCCCTCTCTCTCTGACTCTCCCCTGCTCACGCTGTCTCTCTCTCTCTCTCCTAGAAATAAATAAAAATATTTAAAAAAAATCAATTAATAGATTATACCTTATCAATAGAGGACAAAAACCATATGATCATCTCAAGACGCTGAATAAATATCTGACAGAATTCAATCCACTCAAGAAAAGCAGTTAGTTAAGAATACAATGCAATAATAAAATGTCAAATAACCTATTTTAGAAATAACCTGAACACACATGTTTTCCAAAGAAGTTATACAAGTGCCCAAAAATTCAGGGGAGGATATACAACATCATTAGATATCAAAGTATCAAATCAGTGAGACTTACTTCTCGCCCACTAGGATGGCTAGAATTTATTTATTTTAATTTTTTTTTAAATAGTTTTTATTTATTTTTGAAACAGAAACAGAACATGAGCGGGGGAAGGGCAGAGAGAGAGAGAGAGAGAGAGAGAGAGAGAAAGAGAGGGAGACACAGAATCCGAAACGGACTCCAGGTTCTGAGCTAGCTGTCAGCATAGAGCCTAATGTGGGGCTTGAACCCATGAACCACATTATGACCTGAGCCAAAGTCGAAGGCTTAACCAAGTGAGCCACCCAGGCGCCCCTAAAATTTAAAAGATAAACTATAATAAGCTTTGATGAGGATATGGGGAAATTGAAACCCTAATGCATTGCTGGTGGAACAAAAAATGGTATAGTCACTTTGGAAACAATCAGTCAGTTCTTCAAAGACATAAATGTAGAGTTGTCATATGACCCAACAAATGGACTCCTAGGAATATTCCCAAGATAAATGATATGTATGCCTACATGAGAACTTGTACAGGATTGTTAGAGCAGAATTATTCATAATACCCACAAAATGAAATAATCCAAATGCTCTTCAACTAATGCATGGATAATTTTTTTTAATTCATACTTAATATTTATTTAATATATTTGATAATCGTGTCACTCATAAATCGTTAGTATATTTTTACAATGGAATAATATTTAGCAATAAAAAAGAATTAACTGTTGTGAGATGCTAAAACATGTATAAATCTGGAAAATATTATGCTAAAGAAAGAAGTAATCAAAGCCAAATTGTGTATGAGTCTATTAATAAGATGTATATGGAATAGACATAGCTATAGATACAGATAGATGGGGCCAGGGGTTGTTGGGAGGAAATAAGAACAACTGCTATTGTGGATAAGATTTCCTCTTGGTGTGAGGAAAATATTCTATAATTGATTCTGGTGATGGCTACACAATTCTGAATATGAAAAAAAAAGTCATTGCATTATAAACTTTAAATGTTTGAATTGTGTGCCATGTAAAGTATATATGCAGAAAGCTGTTATATTAAAAAATGAGAGAAAAAGATGTTTTTCACAAATATTTTGACTATAGAACCTAATGGAACATAGTCTACATTAAACTGAAGAATTAGGTGTGGAAAATCCTAGTACACATTCTAGTATAGAGACATTCTCATAAATTGAAACCGAAAATTTAGAAATAATGAGTTGGGAGGAGGTTTATTAACAGATTCAACTTGGGCAGATTGAATTGGAGGGGGCATAAAGTAATTTTATAAAGGTAGAGAAAAATGAGGGGAGGTGCGTGGGGCAAATATAAATTTGTCTGAAGAAAGAAACCAGAGAGATCCAGAGACTTAAAGAATTCTAGTGTAGCAGCATAGATAGTAGGTGATGGGAAGTAGTTTAAAATGAAAATAAAGTGGTGCTATGGTGTCTCAGAGACCGGGTTAAAGGCATTGATGGATTTGAAGAATAGGATTGATGTTATCAAAATTAAATTTAAGATCATTTTGGCTACAAGTGAAGGATGGATTAGGTCATGAAACTGAAGGTCGATCAATTAGAAGGCTGTTGTAATAATACATGAGAGATCATGGTGGCCTGCAGTAGGATACTGCAGAGGGGCTGGAAAGAATAATAAACAGTCAAGAAACATTTGTGAAGTCAAGTTGGAGACCTTAGTGTTATGTTAGATACAACTGGTAAGAACTAGAGAGAAATCTGGTGTGACTCATGGGTTTCAGTCTTGTCAGCAGCTGAATAGTGGGCCAAAGAAACACTTTAAAAAGAACACCCAAAAAGGAACAAATTTAGGGTTTAAGAATAAAATTTCACTCAGATCTCTACCCTCTGAGTTTAAAATATCTATCAGATATTTAGGTGGGAATTACCCATGACTTTGGGCCAAAGCATTATCCCAAAGCATAGGGATCACTTGTGAGAAAAGTAGAATCTCAAACCATGTTCCAGAACTACTGAATCAGAATCTGGTGATTTGTATGCACCATTAAAATTTGAGAAGTATTGCTCTAATAGGATGTTGGATATATGGGACCAGATTTCAGCTGGAAAATTTGAGTTGGAGTTAAGGATATGGAAGTCAATATCATATTATCGTCAATAAAACCATAAGTAATGGTGAAACTGTGTATCTTCAAAGAATGAAGAGTTGACCATCCATTCTACTACAGTATCATGACTGGTTGCATTTAATACTGATCATTTTAATTTTTAATATTTATACTTCTTCATTGCCTACTAAAAACTAGTTATAAAAAGTCAATTTTTATCAACAGTATAATTGATTTCTTGATTATTATTTCTCCCCTCAATGTATGACACACTATATCTAAGCATATATTATAACCACACAATGGCAGCTCAGTAGTATTATTTATTAGAAATAAAAATGATGTGTACAGGGGCGCCTGGGTGGCTTAGTCAGTTAAGCGTCTGACTTCCGCTTGGGTCATGATCTCACAGTTCGTGGGTTCGAGCCCCGCGTCGGGCTCTGTGCTGACTGCCAGTTCAGAGCCTGGAGACTATTTCAGTCTGTGACTCCCTCTCTCTCTGACCCTCCCCTGCTCAAGCTGTCTCTCTCTCTCTCTCCTAAAAATAAATAAAACATTTTTTAAAAAATGATGTGTACAGGTATATTTTTTAGATTTCTGAAATCTTCATCATCAAGCAATTTAAGCCAGGGCACCTAAAAATTCTCTTTTCCTACAAATCTGTTTTAGCACAAATTTACACCTGACAGATAATTCACACTGAAAGTCAATGTTTGGAAAATTTATATATTTTAGAAGCATAACTTTTCTTCTATAGGCCTAATTTATTCCTTTCTATAAATAATTTACTCCAGTGTGGTTTCACCCTTATACAGCCAATTTGTCAACCAAGACCTCATACCAGGCAGACACACTCAAAAAGCTGTGTCTAAACTTGTCTGCATTGTGTTTTCCAGCTTGATTCCAACATTTCAACCCAGGATGCTCACTCTGCCCTGAGCAGTGTGAGTGCATTTAATTACAATCTGACATGTGTATTTGAGAGAAACAAAAGGCTGTGAACCAAGGGTGATGATTAACTGTTCTACTAGATAATTGCTTAAACTACTACTTATATTATGCTGCATTATCTCTTTTGAAGAAAGTGGTTATTGGCCTTTTGTGTAGAGATTATCCAATGTAAGTGCAATCTTGCTGTTTTAACTCTTGTCAGAGTTTATGTTTAATGCACTTCCATTACAATGAGGGTGCAACTTTAGGCATTCTTTCTTCAGTTGAGTCCCATCCCGGAATCAGTCTCTTGCAGCTTTGTTTCTCTACTTGGAATATTCAACCTCTTCTGGTATTCTGGAAGAAGGGATATAAGACTTAATGATACTGTATCCAGGAAGAAGATAGACCCATAACTTTTATATGCATACCATATCTACAGATGGCAAACACTGCCAGTATTACGATTTAAACACACACAAAAATCAGCAAACTGGTAGGCTCTGAAAAGCTCTGAGAACAAAACTGATGTTCAAAAAAAAAAAAAAAGTAGTTTACTTTTTGACCTGGACAGTACTCACAAGCCACAGATTTCATTCACATTTGTAAATATAGGATAAACATTCGCAAGTGGTTTTTGTGATGAACACCAATCTTTGTTATTAGAAAAATATTTTAAATCTCATCCTTTCAAAGTTTTAATGTGTGTTTAGGTAATTATCTGCCTACATAACTTGATTCCTCTCCAAAAAAAACTTCTCATCTTTCAAGAAGAAAAATTTCATGATCCCGTTCCAGGCAATTGATTTGAGTCTACTCAAAGATTTGCATAATTTCTGTGAGACTTGCCTCTGATGAGATCAGAGAACATGCCACTTTAATGTTTTCCTTGAAGTACAGTTGATATACAATAAACTACACATATATGAACTGTATAACTTGGTTTTTCACTAAGTATCCATCTCAGAAACATCACCGCAATTAAGATGAGTATTTCACTTGTGTCTCAAAGTTTTCTTGTGCCTCTTGGTCATCCCTCCCTTGTGCTCTTTCCTGAAATCCTCCACTCCACTTCCAGACACACACTGCTCTGCTTTTTAACACTATAATTTCCATTCTTCCAACAGTTATGAGTAAATGGAATGGTAAAATGTGTACTCCATCTGGCTTCTTTCACTTGGCATAATGTTTGGGGATCCATAAATATTGTGTGTATCAACGGCTTATTCCTTTTATTGCTCATTAGTATCCCATTGTATGGATATTACCACTTTTGTGTCCGTATTAGCTGTTGGTGGAGCATGTCTGTTATTTACAGTTTACATCTATTGTACATAAAGCTGCTATGAACATTTGTTTATAAGTTTGTTCTGATACATGATTTCTTTTAGGTAAATACCTAAGACTGAGATAGTTGGATCATAGGGTAGATATATGCAGATGGATTTTTAAAAACTGGTAAACCCTTTAGGAAGGGGTTGGACCATTTTACAACCCCAGCAGTTGCATATATTGTTGACAACTTCAAAACAGCCAGATGATGAGGGCTGAACCAAAAATGTCAGTAGTATAACAGAAGTGATTAAATTATTTGCCTTTTCCATATTTGAAGACCAATTTCCATTATAGTTTACTACTTCATTGGATCATAAAATACCCACCCAATCTTCCCACAGTATATTTTGCACGGGAAATGTTACTATTAGTAAAATAACTTTGCATAATGACATATGTTAACTAGACTTATCATGGGGGTTATTTTGTAATGTGTAAAATTATTGAACTTGGTGCCTGGGTGGTTCAGTTGGTTTAAGTGTCTAACTCTTGACTTTGGCTCAGGCCATGATCTCATGGATCTTTGTGAGATCAAGCCCTGTGTTGGGCTCTGTGTGCTTACAGCACAGAGCTTGCTTAGGATTCTCTCTCTCTCACTCTCAAAAGAAATAATCATTAAAAAAATACTGAATCTGAGGTGCCTGGGTGGCTCAGTCGGTTAAGCGTCCAACTTTGGCTCAGGTCATGATCTCACGGTTCGTGGGTTCGAGCCCTGCATCAGGTTCTGTGCTGGCAGCTCAGAGTCTGGAGCCTATTTCAGATTCTGGGTCTGCTCTCTTTGCCCCTCCCCCACTCATGTTCTGTCTTTCTCTGTCTCAAAAATAAATAAACTATAAAAATTTTTTTAAAAATACTGAATCACTATGAAGTATACTTTAAATAAATATGGTATTGCATGCCGATTACACTTCAATAAAAAAGCTGTTTTCAATACACACACCCACATATACACAAATCATCTTCTCTATTGGTGAGAAATTATTTCCAAATCGAGAACTACCTCAAGCTTGTTCTGACTAATTAAACCAGGGAAATAAATGTGCAGATTTGTGGCAACCATTGATTTTTAACCAAAATTCCAAAGTCATTTGTTCCTTCACAAAATATTTTCACAGAAGATTTGTTTGGCAAAGCCTATCTTATAAGGTATTCTTTTTTGTATTAGGGAGAACATGGTGGGCTACACATAAGCGGGGAAACGGTTTCATAAGCACTTGCAAAACATGGCAGAGAAGGAAGATCACTTCCTTATGTGAAGTTCACAATGTTTTGATACTCGTTTGTTGTCAGTAAAAGTTCTGCAGTGAATATAATACTCTTGGCTCAACTGATTTGAAAACCCATCTTGACTCTTACACTCAAGCCACTGGAAGACATTTTTATTAATTATTTATGCGTTTACAAAAATAAATCAGATAGTTCTCTGCTGAATTAAACTTAGAGATGTGTAAAACTGGTGGGCATATAGGAGACTCAAGAAGCAATAGCTTATTATTATGTCACTTAGAACATGATTCTTATGGACATGGATTTTGTAAATAGGTATATGTATGTTTGAGTTCTAGTTTAAAAACTCAATGTTTACTTATCTCTGTGTAGAGTTGTTTACATGCTACATCTTAATTTATTTGTCTGTACAATGTAATACATTTTATTTTCACAGGATGTTTAAAATAAATGTTATAAAAATGTAAAGTTTTATATTCACAAGATTGTTGGAAAGAATAGTGAGTGTAACGTGCTTGAAACACAATGCTTGGTGGGTAGTGAGAACTCATAAATGGAAGCTGGCCTACTATGTCAGAGAAGAACAATGAATCAGGCTTATAACAGAATCCAGATGGGGGTAGAGGAAAAAGAAAAAAAGTCAACATCAGGCAAAGGATGGTTCGAACAGTGTTCTGTAGGATCGTCCAGCCTATGCAAGGTGGACAGAAAATGGTCATTAGGCATTTGGCAGGGCATAAAAAATACCTGATGACATGGCACCACTACAATTCAAGATGACTTAGGCAGAATTCGTATGTGCTCTATAACTACTCCCTTGTGCTAAATTTCCTATTCTCACTGACACTCCTCTCATCTCCTCCACTTATCAAAGCATTGATCTTTCAGTCATATTTGATTTATAGAAATCCTTTGCAACTCATTTGCAGTCAATCAGCCAAATCTACTGTTTTTTTTTTTTTTTAATGTTTTCTAGTACTGCATATCTCGACATGATCTTTGTCCAGTTCTTGGAAACATCACCGGCAGTGGGGTGAGAGCTGGATCCTAACCTCAGCTGGTAGTGACATGGACCGGAGGGCATCTGCCTCTTCCCTGTTAAACAGGAGTAGTAATCAAGACAGCTCAATCTCATGGAATAGCATGGGCATTAGATATGATTACAAATTGGAAGCCCTATAAATGTCAGGCATTATTACCATTACCATCATCACCGTGGTGAATTTTTGATTCGTGGTCTTTGCCTTAATTTCTTCTGGCCTTGATGTCTCCATCTGAGGGGAGAAAAAGTTCTAAAACCTGCCCTTTGCATTATCCTAAGTATCAGAGGCAATGAAGCATAGAGAAATGTTTCCTAAAATGTAAAACATTTTATGTTAGTGAGCATTGCTGGTTACTTCAAGAACTTTAATGGAAATATGCCATAGATACATACATTAAAAAATTTAAAAACTATTTTGAGTGACAAATAATTTCTAATGCACAAAGGTTAAAAGGAAGCCCATTATGTATGTTAGGGGGGAAGTGTATACATTTGCCCAGCAAAATATCTGGTTAGGTCTACTTATGGTAAATTTAAAGTGGTATCTTTTTCTTGACACTGCAAGCAAACTTATAGAATCTTTTTTTATTTTTATCTATAAAATATGCATGAATACGTTGTTGGAATCACTTTGAAAAACATCATGCTATACAGGCTTAATCCTGACAGCCTATAGTTAGGTGTTCAATTTACTTTAATGACTCTGCTTTTAGATCAAACTATACATTACTAGCCAAATAACATTTGCTATTTCACATAGTAGAAGCTTGCCCTGATGTGCAAGTAGAACCTTGCACATTATTAGAATTCCAGCAACAGAAAGTTTGAGTTTAGAATAGGACTGTATTCCAATTTAACACAACCTGGAATAGAATTGTATCCCAAATTAACAAAACCTGACAGACTTAAAATTAGTTCTTATAAATCTGTACATGTGGATACTTAACTGTAAGTTTGAATTAAAATGAAATAAAATAAAAATTCAGTTCTTCAGGCTTACAGGGTGAATTTCATGCACACAGTAGCCATGGTGAGAACAGATATAAAAATTGCCACCAATGCCAACAGTTTTACAAAAATACACTGACAGATATTGATAATGATATTGTACAGATATCCGGAAAGCTTATTGTCTTTGCATATTCCCACCAAACCCTCAAGTTTAAGAAAGGAGGGATTTGTATTTAATTTTTAGCTTTACTGGGAATTCTTCTAATTTTTTGGTAAGAAAGATGTAAGGATATCTGCCTCATTCTTTATTCTTGCACCTATAATAACATATAAAAATTATAAAATGTATTTAAATAGTGAAATTGCTGATTTGTTGATGTCTTGATTCAACATAATTTATTTAATTCCATCTTGCAAAAGTAGTTTTCAAACACTCCATCTATTTCAGTATTTAGATGCTGGTCAAATTATCATCTATCATTTTGAAGTTAAGCATATCAGAAGAACATTTACTTATTAGCCATTTCTATAGATGAGACAACTAATAAAATTAAAGATAGTAACATACTAAGTACTGCATTTTTATGATCAATATTTCCTGAAAAAAAAAATCAAATGTCAATGAAATGCTCCACTGGACATTTTAACCTATTTTTATATCCTTAGAAACATTTAATTCATTGAGTTGTTCACCTGACATTTTTACAGATTGCTTTGATTGTAAAAATGTCATTTTAAAATGATGTTTTTACACTGCCTCGGTCTTAAAAATCAAATGGGGGATAATTCTTCATTTGAAGTTATTAAACATGGCTATAATCATAAAAATGTCATTTTAAGATAATTCTTCATTTGACCTTTTTTACACTTAGCTGCTCTTTTCTTCCTTAAAAATCTGATATTAGAAATGAAAGTTAATAGAATTTGAAGACTGTACTTAAAAATTTAAATCAGGATTTCACTGCTAATGTTGCCATTGTCCTCAGGGAATGTTTTTACTACTGATCCCCTAAACATTACAGTTCCAGGCATTATATGTGGAATATATATGTGCACACATGCACGTGTGTGTGTGTGTGTGTGTGTGTGTGTGTGTGTGAACCAACAGTGACACCCAACCATGCTTACTTGTATCTTTCCATAAATAATCTATGGCTTTTTACAACTTTCATCTCCATTATTATACTTTTGTAGTCCATTATGCTCTATAGGCAAATCACACAATAGCCATTTTCTTTTGGTTATGGTATCTATGAATATGGCCTTGAAGTCATGTAATTGTGACAACTACTTACAGATAGGATCTACTTTGATGCTAACTCTATGCATTGTTGCACTTTAAGTGTGGTGGGCTTGTTTGTTGTTTGTTTTGGCATATATACATCCTTTTACAGAAAGCACATAAGGTTTTTCAATTCCTTTTTAAAGGTGTGATAAATATACTTATATTTAGGGGGAATAGAATAATAATAATAAAAACATTTCACACCCATATTTTATGCCCAGCACTGATGTGAGAATTTATGCTGGCATTGATAATTTTCATAACAATACTGTGAGGGATATATTCTTGACTTACACCTAAAGACAGTGGATCCCAAAAGGAATAGAACCCGAATCTGAAACCAGGCAGGCAAAAATACTAAAATAAATGATCTCTCTGTGTTTTTCTCAAACACTACTTGCAGCATATGGTGGTGCATGCAGGAGTTCTGGAGTTATTAGGGCAGGAGACTGGCTTCCGAAATGCAGATCCTAAGAAGGTATCTAAAAGCATCTTTCTTCTCCTTCTCCTATTTTAGATGCAAGCTCTTCTCTCCTTGTCAGCCAAGCAGGCACAGGAACAAAAAGGCAGCTAGGACATAAAGAGACAATGATTTTAAGTTTTTTCTGCTCTGAAACCTCAGAGTCTCTAGAAAGCAATGAAAGGCAATCCAATGGCAAGGATCTTCCTGAGGCAATTCTGGTGAGACTTTGGCCAATATGCACCATTGGATCCTCCAAAGGAAGGTTACTATAGAGCTCCTTAACCTAACTCTTCTTCACTTCCCAGGGAATCAAGGAGGGTCAGAAGAGATCATTTGAGTCTTTTTTTTTTTTTTTTTAACCCTTTAATTGAGAGAAGCCCAGAAGCCTCCCTTTGGTGCCTAAAGAGGGGACTAATGACCTACCTTCTACTATATGTAGAAGTCCACAGTAGTGTAGGCCGAACCAGCTCCCACAGTCTGGACAGAGATTTTATTTAGTGTTCCACAGCAGCTGGATCTGAGACCCACTGAGCCATCACAGAGAAATAACAACACAAAAAAGAGGTCCATTAGCTGGAAAGAGGAAGAAAAAATAAAAATTATAATAGTTCCTCAAAAAGAAAACCTGCGAGAAGCCTTTGTAAACCTAAGTAACAAAAATACTATAACTTAAGGAGATTGAAGTCTAGTTCACATAAGGGAAAGAAATCCCTGAGAAACTAAAAAAGGAGGAGAGATTTTAAAGTTAAAAAGCACTAGTGGAATATTTAAAGACAAAAAGATCTTCCCTGAGATTCAGTTTAGTGTCCTGGAAGATCCATTTAAAGAAGTAACACCCTAAGGAAAGTACTCCATCTGCAGACTGAATAACCTTACATACTCTCAGGCATTTAGCAGTAAAACTCCTGAACTGTAAACCAAGGAAAAGAAAAGTTCACAAGCTTTCTAACTGAAATAAAAATTGCTTATTCAAAAAAAACTACATCAGCATGGAAGTTCCATCTGCAATTCTTAGGCTCAAAGATCTGTTAACTGTGGGGAGAAAAGTTGTCAAGCCAAAATAAAAGTATCATTTAACTATCAGGAAACTATAAGCAGATATACATTAATAAGAATATATATTAACTACTTAGAAAAATGTACTTACCGAAGTGTGCTTAAGAAATAACAAAAGGATCAGAAAACAGACCATAAGATACAGAAAATAGAAAGGGAAAGAAAACAGTGTGAGCCCTGAAACTTGTTTCTTATTTGTAATATCCTTCGATTACAGTTTCTCTAGCCTTTGCTCTTACTCTTTTCTAACCATCTGCCTATACAGTGAAACCAAAGATAATAATAAGCTAAAGAGAATGTGTAAAATAAGTATTAAAACAGACCCTTGAAATTGAAGAACCAAGGAAAATTGTAAGGGTCAGAAGTAAAAGTATTAAATTAAAACAGTTAATATAAAAAAGGAAGGAAAAGTGGGTAGCAAAATGGGGGTGGGTGAAAGTGAGATGGTAGCGTAAGTGCTGGGGACAGAATGTTTGATGGGGAATATAGTATTTTATTTTCACACACTATTCAAGAGAAGTGTTTGATTATGACCATTTAGTATAAAATAACTCTAATATTACACATAAGTACAGCAGAATTTAGAAATGATAAAGTAGTGAATAAATAGAAATATCATGTTCAAACCAAAATGTAATCAAAATGAAAAGAACAAGTAAAGGCAAATTTAATGTTATTTATTTTTGAGAGAGAGAGAGACAGAGTGTGAGTGGTGGGTGGTGGGGGAGAGAGAGAGAGAGAGACAGAGAGACAGAACCTGAAGCTGTGCTGACAGCTCAGAGTCTGACATGGGGCTCAAACTCACAAACCGCGAGATTATGACCTGAGCTGAAGTCGGATGCTTAACCGACTGAGTCACCCAGGTGCCCCAAAAACAAATTTAAAATTTAAAAAAAAGAAGAAATAAAACCAAATTGGATGTTCGCATTAAAAGAAGAATGTTGTCAAATTCAATTAAGAAGGGAAATCTTATTTTATGTTTGCTGTAGATTATAAAATGATTCAAATCGGTTACTCCATCTTATAGTCACACCAAAGAAGCAAAGTCATTTTCCCTTTGCTTAAATCTATAGCTTTGCTTAAAAGTACCAGTGTACCAACATATAAGGCTAGGTCTGAAAAGGTATTGCATGTTGCCCTTTGATTGCTGTTAAGCCTCTGCTACCACCAAGACAACATGCTTGGGGTAGCCTGCTGGAGGATAAGACACATCATAAAAGTTGAGTCGTCCCAACTTGTTCTGGTAGAGACCATCTTAGATCAGTCAACAGACAAACAGACCCCGAGGTAAGTGAGAGAAGCCAGGCCAAATATGAACTCCCACTCATTTGCAGTCGACAATGGACGCATAAACAAATCCATCGGAGATCCACCAACCATAGGCCAGAACCACTAAATCCTGCCACAAAATTATTGAGGTGTGAATAAACAATTATTATTGTAAAGCTCTGGGGTTCTGTGGTTCTTATTATGACACATTATTATGCAAATAGAGAGTAAAAAGAACTGTTTCTAAGACACTAAAACAATTATATATGATAAAGAAATGTAAAAATAAAGAATTGGACTGGAGACACTAAGCAAATGCCATAAAAAGGAAAGCAAGGAGGCCAGTATAACATCTAAAGTTAAAAGCATTTATCAAAACAGAAAAAATACTGTATATAATTAGAAGGCACAATTTAAGATTAAAATGTTACAATCATTCACTTGTATGCACCAAAGTAGATGATAAACTACTATTAGAATACAAAAATCCTTCATGTGTAATATTAATGAGATGTTTCCATATGCTTCTATCAAACTTTATGCACCTGAAAGAGAAAAAAATAAGTAAATGTAGAACAGTTAATTCAATCAACAAACTTAGTTGCTTATATATATATTCTTAAATTCCATTTAATATATTTTTTTCTTAAAGCTCTAAATTTAAAAAAAAATAATAATACTGATACTTCCATTTTCTGGTTCTACATGTAAAGAGCTTAGAATTTGAAACTCTACCTTAACAAGTGAAATAGACTGAAAAATTAACTTTTCTTTAATGCATAAGAAAGGCAAAGACATGGAGCAAAGCACTGCTTCCAGGATTTGAGAGACAGGCAAATACAAGGAGTAAAGTCTTACTAGAGCAGAGATTCAGGAGCAGAAACCACCATAGGTACCAGTGTCAGGGTAGGAAAACCTGGCTGTAACTGACGAATTGCTAGAGGCTCAGTGTGAACAACTCTGAGAGCAAAAATTTCTGAGAGGACCCACCCAAATGGGACCCACATACGATTGTGAGCTTAGTTCTAAGAGCACTACCAAGTTCTCTCTCTCCCAGTAAATACTGAAGAAGGACACCTCATTATTCCAGTGGAGGGAGGGAAAAGTAATCATTTTAAATGACAGAACCCTCTGGTTTTCCTAACAAGACCTTCTCACTGGGGAAGCTAGTAAACCAGAGGCTAAACTGGTGGGGTATTATCACTGTCGGACTGACTTGAGGAAAGGGAAATACCCAGCTCTAGCGCACCATTCCCATCTAGTCCCTCTTGAGGGTGGAGGAAAAACGGGAGAAATGTGAAGTACACAGTCCAAAGACATAGTTTCACCAAAATCATAGAGCTATAGAAAGTATCTAGCACTCCAATACCTCATCACCACATTTACAAAAGCCTATTTACAGCATTTCATTTTACTCATTACATCATGTCTGGCTATCTAGAAAAAAATATAAGGCACACCAAAACACACACACACACACACACACACACACACACAAGACAGAGTTTGAAGAGACAAAACAAACATCCAAATCAGACATGACAGGGATGTTGCAATTATTGGATGGTGAATTTAAGACAACTATGATGAGTATGCTACAGGCTCTGACAGATATAGTAGACAACATGGAAGAACAAATGGGTAACATAAGCTGAGAGAGGAAAATCCAAGGGAAAAAACCAAAGTAAATGTTAGAGAAGTCATATTTTCTACTGAGTCTTTGAGGGAATTCAACAAATAATAGTACTTCTTCCTCCACCTAGTTTCTGAACTAAATGAAGAGAAAGAAAGCAGAAAATCAAGGACTGAACCTCTGTTTGTTATTTATTAGGAGAAAAATGGAGGTAAAAGCAAATGACAGTACCAGAAGCCAAGGAACAATTGTTAGAAAAGGAAGAGTATGTATATTTGTGTATGTGTCCTATAGATATTTTATGTATAAGTGATAGAAATAAAGTATGCATAGAGAGAGATGCTACAAAGATACAAACGAGAATCATAATATATTTTAAAAATCCAGATTTGGCACAAAACTGGCTTTTAGACACCTCTATGAATATGGTTTTAGTAGAGTGGTGGGAGACATAGAAGAGCTCATTAGGCACAGAGTCAGCGTAAGAAGTGACTGCAAATAACACCTTTAGGAAGTCTGCCAACAATATGAAAGAAAAATAGCAGTAGAAAAAGACCACAGTTGGATCTTGACTGTGGGTTTCAGGAGACAATGTATAGAAAGGCAAGTCAGGGGCGCCTGGGTGGCTTAGTCGGTTGAGCGTCCGACTTTCGCTTGGGTCATGATCTCGAGGTTCATGGGTTCGAGCCCCGCGTCGGGCTCTGTGCTGACTGCCAGCTCGGAGCCTGGAGCCTGTTTCAGTCTGTGACTCCCTCTCTCTCTGACCCTCCCCTGCTCACGCTGTCTCTCTCTCTCAGAAATAAATAAAACATTAAAAAAAAATTTAAAAAAAAAAATAAAGAAAAAAAAAAGAAAGGCAAGTCAAAAAGCCAGCATTTGGAATGGATATTTGGAAATTAATTGTTAGTGGAAATTAATTAAATTAATTAAATTAATTGTTAGTGGAAACCATAGAATATATTCTGCATACTTGGCTGAAAAAATTCACTGAGACCTTAACTTTCACCATAAGAAGCCAAAGTGGTCCTCATGATTGTTACTTTTAGGTACTCTGGGGAGGATAAAGCAAATGTAGAAAAGATAAATGTGAAATTAAATTAGGAGTTGAGTATATACATATGCATGTGTGAATGTATTTGTACATACATATGCATGTGTGAATGTATCTGTACATACATATGCATGTGGGTATGTATCTGTACATACACACACACACACACACACACACATCCTGAAAAAAGAAGATTGAGAGACAAAATCTTCTAGACTATAAATGGCCTGAAGAAATTAGTGTAAGGCCATAGACTTTAGATTTTGGGAGGATGACTTAGCTAAAAGGTCTCAGAAGAAATAATCTGATAAGAGGTTTCTTCTCATAGGTAGGAATGATATGATCTCTGTTAGAAAGATGAACAGACGTAACATTGTGAGTTTAATCAAATTGTCCAAGTTCACGCAGCTGTAGCCAGCAGATGAGGAGATCATGTCCACAGTCACCTTTGTACCTCTGCCACCACACCCTGCTGAACTCAATAAAATTTGCATCCCAACTAGACATTGTCTTCTTTATGCAGTTGTAACTGTATATCTCAGTATTTGTTATATGGCCTCACAATATTTACATAATGGATTGTAAAACAGTGACTACTGTCCTCAAGAAACCGACAAACACAGCTATTTCCCTGAAGTATTGAAACTACAGAGGACCTCTGAATGCTGTAAGGCAAGGACCTTCTAATTAGATGAACTTCCTGAAACCAACATTAATATTGAAGGCTTTAAGACTCTCCAATAACCAACTGGATGCCAAAGATGTGGATTCATTAATTGGGCCACCTCTTTTCCTAGGCAGCTTTTTCCTATACATCAAAACTGAATGATCACAATGAAAAATGGTATAATTTGGAAACTTAAATCCTTCGCTTTCCTTGTTTCATTTCTGTATGTGGCTTATCTGCTCGTATTTGCACTGTAGTATTAATTACTGCTCTAGCAAATTACAGTAGGACTCTTGTGGAATTACATTTTACATTCATATGAATACCAAAACAATTCAGTATGATTCATATTCTAACAATGAGTACCCTAGGAATTCATAGTAAATGTGTCACTCACTATAGCATGTTGCCAAACAATTATCATGTGCAGTTGATGAACATTTTAATAAATGCCGTCATACTCTGTACTCAATTAAAACAATAGCACTAATAATTAATATTAACATTATTCATATCAAGTTATGGCTGTGAGTATTGTAGGTTCTAGGAAATGACTGGAGAAATAAATGTTCATTTCAATACCATTTATATCTTACTCTGAAGTATTAAAATGTAATTTGCATAAAATACATGTATCATTTTCAACATAGCTATAGCCGTAACTTAAGAAAGCAGCTTTCTCATCTGCTAAATGATTGAGAAAAGGGATGATTTTTTAAGAAACACTAAAAATGCACAGATGAAGACCAATGCCTTATTTTTTATAGCTTGTTTTGTCAAGAAAGCATTTAGAATTTGCTTATTGAGTGATAAATGCAATTTGTAGTCAGAATGAACAGATAAACAATGCACAAAAAATAGATATTAGATAAAATAGATCTATCCACTGTCTGAATTTTTTTTTATTAAATTACTGAAGTTAAGTGATCTAAGATCCTAAAAATTGTCATCTGGGAGATGTGAATATTAAACTGCTTCAGTCATTAACATATTAGTAAAACAAATTACTTTTTATGGGAGCTTCTTACTTTAAGGATGTTAAACACAAACCAGGAATGTTTTGATGGTGGGGCAGAAAGAAACAGTGTATTTCTCTAAACAAATTTGCCATATGCTCTGTAATCCAAAGACATGCTTAATTTTTATATAGACTTACTACCGAAAAAATGCCCCAGAATTGAAAGCTTCAAAGATGCACAGACACCTGACTCGCCTGAATAGTGTCTGTGAGAAATCTAAATATATCCCATCAGTTTACCACCTGCAAACTCAGAAGGACACCAACTAGTTACTCCTTCAGAAAGAACTCAGGGTGCCTGAGTGGCTCAGTTGGTTAGGCATCCCACTCTTGGCTTTGGCTCAGGTCGTGATCTCATGGTCATTTGACCATGATCTCATGATCACAGAGCACACTGGGCTCTATGCTGAGCATGGAGCCTGCTTGGGATTCTCTCTCTCTCCTGCTCGCTCGCTCACTCTCACTCGCTCTCTCTCACTCTCTGCCCCACCCTCACTTGTGTGTACTCTCTCTCTCAAAATAAACAAACTTAACAAAAAGAAACATCTCAACTTCCTTGCAATATTGTATCTAGAGTTTTAAAGTACTTTTAAAGTATAATAGTATGTAACATGCCACAATACATAACAGGTTTAGTGACACATTAAGGTTAGAAAATGCTAATATATCCATTACTCCATTACTAAAACTAAAAATGAATTCACTGGAATGTTAGCTTACTGGAAATGAAGACACTTAAAAACATTAAAAATCGGGGTTCTAGGAAATATTCCTCTTTTGATTACTGGGGAGGTGCTTCTATACAGGTAGGCAAGTAACTGGACTCCTTATAAACATGCTGATAACTCACCTCCTGTATATAAATTAATAGTATTTTCTAGAAGATTCCTGATACATCAAATGCTTTTTTTTTTTTTTGCAGTGCAACGTTGGTTTAAGATTGCATACAATAAATAAACTATATGATCTATAAATTTATGAGGTATTGCTCTCTGAAGAACGTCATGTAAGCTACACAGGTCTCTGGAGTATGAACTGGAAAAGTGTCATAACCTAAATTCATCCTAATCTCTTCATGAACTAGCCTGAAAACTTCTTTAGCAACCCAATCTACATACAGTCAGATTATGAGACCCTCATAAGAATGAAGAACCCAAAGAGCCACATGGGATGCTCCCCACGTCTTCCTATGTTATCTTCATTGTGTGCGTCCTTAGTGAAGGGCAATACTGTGTAAAACATGTAGCTTATGTGAATAATAACTGCTGTGTTCCCCTATACATCTAAATGTGTTTTATCGGAGGTCAAGAATTGGGTGCAGAGCAAAGATGGCATTCACATATTTTTCAAAACTACTTACGTAAGTTTCTTGTAACCACTTAGTTTCCACAAGACTCTGAGCCCAAATCCCCATATTTTTTTCTCAAAGTTTAGTGTCAATATCACTGACCATTGGTAGGTATTTATAAATTCCTTCATGTTTTTTCCTCAAAGTTATATACTATATATATTTTTCTTCTTCTTCTTCTTCTTCTTCTTCTTCTTCTTCTTCTTCTTCTTCTTCTGGAGAAAGTTCTATACGGATTAGTGTTAGGCCAAAGAAAATCAAGTACCAAAGAATTTAAACAGAGTCTATTTTTTTCTTTAACTTTAAATTTTATTTTATGTTTTTCCCCTGTGTTTCATCAAGAATGATAACCAAGCCTTACTATTTCTCCATGAAAGCAAGCTAGTTACTCTCCTCTCTAAAGTTTAGGCATCAGTTTATGCTCCATTCAGAAAATATCTTTTCACTTGATAGATTCTCTTTAGTAGTAGAATTGTATAAAAATTCTATGACCTTCCCCACCAGTTGTTCTCATCTCTGCCTTGTACAAATTCTTACAGGAAGCTCTCAACTTGTATATAAGCTGAAGCTTACATTCTATGTCCAAGGAGACCCTAAAATGCACAAAATTTCCACAGGTGACTACATACTTCTCTCTATACACTTACACATACATGAACACACACAGACTCATTAGGAATATTTGTTCTGAAAAATATTCCTAACAGATAAAAGAATATCTGTTCTAAGACAATTCATCTTCATTTTGTAGTATTTGTGATATGACCAGCTAAGACCAAGAATCCATTTCATGGCCAAAAATATCTAATGAGGAAAGCTATGATCCATAATCCAGGTCTCATTATCACTTTGCTTTAATCAGTTGAGCTGATTGATTCTTCAAAAGAGAAGGGGAGTTATTAAAATATAATAAAATAGCAAAATATATAAGTCATTTATAGCCATATTTTATTTCATGGACAGAGATCCTGAATTTAGTACATTTTTAGCAGGATGAAAAGATATGTCTTCCACCGGATATACAATGAAATGTGACCCTTAAAATCAAGAAAATATACTTATATCCTCCATTTATTCTTTAACAATATATCTGGTACACCATTATCTTTGGGCGAGTCTTTAGTTATTCAGTATGAAGGCTCATTTTCTGAACTAAAGGTTGGAGTAATAGTATTTATTTGAAATGTAAATGAAGACTTCCACCAAGGAATGTATGCTTCATTTTGCATTTGTCTCTAATCAGAATGTCCTATGAATAATGTAGTTTGGCACCAATATTCTCATTAAGCAAGTTTCCCATTATTGCATTTTCTGATTATAATCTCCTCGTTAAACTTCCTTTACTATTCCTGCTGATAATCATTTATATGCTTAGGTCTTCAGTTTTAATCTGAACACACACACACACACACACACACACACACACACACACGCACAGAGATAACCTCCTGTAGATGAGAATCAAATTATATTGATGACCAGATGTCCTTTAAATAAAGGGTTGTTATCCATTGTATGTCCAAGAAATGGCATGGAGTTGAATTGTCAGACTGGGCTAAAAGAGAAAATGAGTTGCAAACTAGTCTCAATTTATATCCATCTACGAGGCAATTTCACAATTATACTTGATTGACAGAACTGGCCAAGAAAGAAACAGAATGGCAGAAGAAATGGGACTAACTAGAATCGTTTTGTGTTGTTGTTGTTGTTGTTTTCCTTTTTCTTTTGCTTTTTACTTAAAAACCCATAGAATTATACATTAGAATTTACAAAGGATTTTTAGAGACCCATATCTTAACCATATGAGACCTCAAAAGATGCGCTTTCCATAATCAGAATACAGATTTCAACTGTATTACTCTAAAAAATAGGTTTTCAAACTTTTTAGAAGGGAAATTCATATTTTATCTCCTTGAAACCTTGAAAGAAGAGGTGGTTGAGTTAAGGAGTGATGATAATGAAGGGTCAAAAGTAAGCTGGAAAGAGATTTCTTATTCCTAGACACGTATCTTCCTTTCTGAGGTTCCTACAAACCATATTTGAACCATAGGAAAGAATTTATTAATCAGGGACCATTTTCTTTTCCTCAATAGAAGCAAAGATACTCAGCATGCCCTGTATAAGAAGGAATCATATATATGTAGCATCGATACGTTAAGGGCATAGAAAAGATGTAAAATATATAACCAACTGTAAACAGGAATTACCCTCAGAGAGGAGTTTGAAAGAATGGAAGATTTTCATAGTATAGTGTAAATATTTAACTACTTTATAATGACTTTATATTTTATTTATATGGTTATAAAAACAGTACATTATTTTCTTCAAGTTTTATATGCTCAAAACTCCTATTAACTGGACTTTTATCTAAATTAGCACAGGTTTCCAAAATTTCCTAACAGATATAATTTTCCACATAAATCATATTAATTCTTTTGTATGCTCTTCTTGAAAACTCTCCAGGTTTTTTATGTTGTGTTTTATTAACATTGTCCAGAATTGGATACAGTCTTTTTGTAAGCACTGCACAAATATTGAATTAATAAGAAGATTATGTATCTACATGGACTTTTAGTTTTTATAAGGAAAATGATATATATTTGGAGCAGATTTTCAAGGGAATGAAGTTGAGAAGATAGGTTTTCCATAAAACTTGTTTGGCTTAATGTAAGTTTTAAAATCACCTGCCAACATTAAGCAAGGGTAGTTTGGGGCAATGCAAGTGCTATTCCGTGATTGGAGTATGAAGAGCCTTATTCTTCCAGATTTCTCATTCCTAAGGAGTTGCTATTGAAAAACACCAGGGCTGTACCCAGTGTTTTCCTTGCTGTTACCCTTTACTCCAAAGGTTTAAAATTCAATACCACTGCAGAAAACTACCATTAATATCTTGACTGTTTTCTTTATGAGAATCATTGGAGAATATTCATTGTAAGTCATGTCAAAAACATGCAATAAGCACCCATTGTACTCAAGAATCAGGCTTAGAGGTATATGGAGATAAAAAGATATTCTTTCCTTAATAAAAATATTCACCACTTACTGAACTCATGTGCTAGGAGTTTTGCTAAACTCTTTCAGTGAGTTGTTTAATCTTTATAATGCTATTCTAAAGTAAGGTGTTATGTTTATAGATGAGGGTGGAAATTTGGGCTTGGTGAAGGTAAATAACTTCCATAAAAGTGGGAGAGTTGATATTTGCAATTAGATCTTTCTTACTCCAAAGCCCATTTTTAACTTACATTCCACTCCACACATAGCTTACATATTTTCATGGGTCTGTTCATTCGCATATAGGAAATTGCCTTTTAGGAGTATTCACCCAAGTTCTTAATCCATACAGCACCGCTCCCATATCCAACATGCAAACAAAACAGAAATAATACAAAATAGAGTGTGTTGACATTCATATCATGATACAATTGTCTCCAAGAGCATAGAAATGGAGCATTGCTTAGACTTACCTCTCTAGTACCTGTAGAAGCAGGAAAGATAGGAAGAGTGTTCTGAGAAGTGAAACGCTATGAACAATTGTATGAAGAAAGGAAATAGATGAAAACTCTCAAGTCTGTAGTAGACATTTCTGAGTGCTGCTAGGTAATATCTTGGAGTTGGCTGCACACGACTTTTTGACGGTAGGTGGGAAATTTGCCTAGGGTATGGGAACAAGTAAAATATAAGTGAAGCCAGTGGTTGATTTCAGCAGAAACAGATTTTTATATTAGCCCTTGTAGGTTGTTATAACAAAATATCACAGACTGGGTAGCAGATAAACATCACACATTTCTGTCTCACAGTTCTGGAGGCTAGGAAGTCCAAAAGCATGGTGCCAGAAGACTCAGTGTGGTGGCTCATGAGGGCTTACCTCCTGGTTCATACACAGGTGCTTCTCACATGTCAGGAGGGGTGACAGACCTCTCAGGAACTGACATTACAAAAGCACTAATCCCATTCATGAGGACTCTACCCTCATGGCCTAATTACTTCCTGAACACCCTACTGCTTAATACCATTGCATTGTGCATGAGGATTTCAACATATGAATTCTGGAGGCATATACACATTCACAATATAGCAGATTTCAAGATGAAGATTTGCATACAGGAAGTTTATTAGGAAGGGTGAACTTAACAACCACACCACTAAAGTACTGAGGAAAAAGGGGAGAAATTTTACTGTGATACAGTTGCAACTAATATCCCAAACAGTAATGTATGTTGTACTGAGGTTGGGATGGTCCTTTAAAGTTGTCCCAAATTAACACTAAAAAAAATTGTTAAAGGCGGGGGGCACCTGGTTGGCTCAGTCTTTTAAGTGTCCAACTTCACTCAGGTCATGATCTCACAGTTCATGAGTTGGAGCCCTGCCTCAGGCTCTGTGCTGACAGCTCAGAGCCTGGAACCTATTTCAGATTTTGTGTCTCCCTCTCTCTGTGTCTCCAACCCACTTGCATTCTGTCTCTGTCTCTCTCAAAAATAAATATTCATTTAAAAAATTTTTCTAATTGTCCCAAATTGACATAAGATACTCAGGCCTTGAATGCCAGCATTGACTAGTCATTTGATGCAAACTGCCCCTGAGGAAGAGGAAGAGCCTTTTTGAGGCAGCACCTTAAGCTGAAGATAATGCCGAGAGAGGAATTCTGAGCTATCAGCACTCAACACTCTGTCATTGAAAGAATGAGTGTCTTGGTCCTGAAGGAGTACCATAGCGTTGATTGCTGTTTACCCATGTGCCACTTAGATCCATGTGCTTTGTTCAATAAGTTTGTCCCATTTGGGAAAGCACCTATATTGTGGCCAGTCTTTTCTTGGGGCAAAGTATTAGAAGGATGCTTAGTAGAAAAGACTGAGCCCCAGAGGCGCCTGGGTGGCTCAGTCGGTTAGGCGTCCAACTTTAGCTCAGTTCGTGATGATCTCACTGCTCGTGGGTTCGAGCCCCACGTCAGGCTTTGTGTTGACAGCTCAGAGCCTGGAGCCTGCTTTGGATTCTGTGTCTCCCTCTCTCTCTGCCCTTCCCCTGCTGGCACTCTGTCTGTCTGTGTCTCTCAAAATAAAGAAACATTTAAAAAAGAAAAGAAAAGAAAAGAAAAGACTGAACCCCTAATCACCATGCTCTTTTCAAGCTATAGCTACTGAACTTGTCCATTTGTCATTATGTTGAGTAGGAAAATGCCAAATGGTATACCAGTAGATCTCCTGGGTGCCAAACATATTCTTCTTCCTTGACATATCCACGATATTCATCTATGCCCATGAATCCATGTACATTCACTTCAAGACACTTCTTTCCATGCAGTGTTTAAGGTCGAGTCCATGAAATGTGGATTGCCCATTAGGGAGATCTATCCACTGCTGTCTTTCAAACCATCCTGGAGTTTAGCTGCATCACAACAGCGAAGCATTGTCAGTCTCAATCCCAAAACCAAGCCAATGTATCATGTACCAAGATTGTTTTGTTCTCTTTTCTTCCAGCTGATCATAAGGCACATAATCCCATAATGACACAGAAGTGAGCTGAGGGAGAGGCTCATGTAATGATCATGGTGGATCACATGGGGATCTAGACAATCTTCTCATTAAGTTTACTTGTGCCTAGTAACTCTGCACTTCTCCAGTTATGTCTATCATATGATGAATTTCTGTTAGACCTGCCTGACTTCATGACATGGTAGATATGCTAATAGCTAGCTAATAATGGGCAGCTCTGGCCACACGGTCCTGCTCATGTTATCTATCTCTAGCAAGGTTCAGTAGGACTTTAGAAGCCATTTTTAAAATGGAATAAAACTCTCTATTGCAGATGGCATGGCCTTGTGGCAGAATTCTAGAGTCTATGGTATATCTTATAATTTTTCTCCAGGGACATGTCTTAACTCCACATGATATTTTTCCCACTGCAAAACATCAGATTCCATGGGCTCTGCTGAGTTATATAGCCTAAGCATCCGTGCTGCTTGCAGCCAACCTGGACCCATTAGGAGTTCTTTCCAGAACTGGCCTTCCTCATAGCTGGCAGCCTTCATTATTGTTCAGTAAAATATCAGAGATATACTCCCACATGTGGTGGATGCTGCCTTCAGTACCTGAAGAAGTCTTTTGGATACTGAGTTTTGTTTGCTCGCCATGGGGCATGAAAGGTAGGGGAATTCAGCAGATCACTGAATTGACGACAGGGCATTGATGTGGCAAGACCCTCAATCTTCACAGAGTTTTTCTTCTATATGTGCTTTAACAAGCCCTCAAATGTAGTTGATATATTGCATCATCTAGCTGGATTAACATAGTATCTTGGAGATAGTGAACCAAAGTGGTATTTTGCAGAATATCCAGGAGGCCCAAATCTTTTAAAGCTACATTAGGACAGAAGGCTAGAAGGTTAATCTACTTTGAGACAAAACCGTAAAAGTATTCAATGGCCTATTCTACATAAATGTAAGCTACTTCTTGCTCTCTTGCCTGGTAGGAATGAAAAACTAAGCTTTCACCCATTCAATATCTTTATTCCATGTACTTTAAGTCATGTCAATTTTCCCTGGAGAACAGCTGAAAATGAGGCTTCTCTCTGGATGAATTTGTGGTAGCCCACTGTTACCTTCTAGGATTTACATTGGTTTTGCCTTCCTTACTGTGCTAATCTTTCTCCACAGGCTAAGTGACTAATATGGAGGTTTTTCTAACTACCAGGTATAAACATTGTATTCATGCTGAAAATAATAACTGATGTGTTGGTGAGCCCACTGTACTCATTGTGAGCTAGACTTGGGCCAGAACTTTATTACAGGGTTCATCTATGTATTTCTCTAACAGGAGATCCATAATAAGACTTTGGGTGCCTGGATTTCAATGAAAACGTTTTCCCCAGTGAATAGCTATTCAAGTAAATAGCCTTTGAGTTACACTTGGGGAAAGCATTGCTGTATGTACTCACTATGGTATTGTATAGTCTTTTCCTTTGGTAATCCAGTTTCTCCTTCAGTTACTGGGTTCTGGATTTTAAAGAAACTCGGGTTCTGAAACTGAGCAAGTGTTCACAATTTTTTTAAGTCTGTCTTTGTATCCTTGATTTCTTCTCATTAAAACATGTTGCAATACCCTCAGTTGCTTCTCCTCTATCCTGCCTTTTTGAATTACATGTTCTGATAACCAACTCATAGGTCTGATAACCAACCCTCTTTGCTACAGACTAAAAATCTGTGTCTTACCCAAAATTCAAAGCCCCAGGGCAATGGTATTTGGAGCCATGAGGGTGGAGCCCTCCAGAATGAGGTTAGTGACCTTATAAAAGAGACATGGGAGAGCTCCCTTGTCCTTTCTGCCAAGTGAGGACATGGCGAAAAGATAGCATTTATGGACTAGGAAATTGGTTCTGACCAGACACTGAATCTACTGATGCCTTGATCTTAGACTCTCCAGGCTCCAGAACTGTAAGAAAATATTTCTATTATTTATAAGCATCTAGTTTATGGTATTCTGTTTTGGAAGCCCAGAAAGATTAAGATGTCTTTGAACTGACACTCTGCTCTTGTTTCTCATAACAATAATTTCCCACATTACTTGTGACAATTAGGGACTGCTTACTTGTTTCCAGGAAATTTTCATCTCCCATTGTTCTCAGAGAACTAAATTCTGTAACAGAATCTCTTACTATCAGTTCTAGCCTACATAGGACACTCACAACTGAAATTCACACCGATGCTTAAAACTACATAAGAGTGTGCACCAGTACTTTGCTAAATGCAACTTCCTCCAGGTTTCTGGAGGTTCCTTTCTGCTGCTCATAGTTGCTAGTGTGTCTCTCAGCCTAACATCATTTACTCACCCTAGTATGGCCATGTCTTTTGTTGTCTTCTTCCACCTTGTCATGGCAGTCTGTCATGTCTATTTCACTTAGATTTGAGAATACTATGAGACAAGAAATAGTGAGAATACTTTTTCTTCAAATGTCCAAGGACCACTCTATAAACGTGTTAGCAATGGCACCTGGAAGTTTTGCATAGAGATGTTAAATCCTGTATTCCATGATACTGTTTCCATATTGAAACTCAACCTTTTCATGACTATCCACTTCCCCACAATCAAGACTTCTCAAGATTTAATCTCAAATATACTTTGAGATATTTTAAGATACTTTTGAGATATATTTCAAATATACTTTGAGATAACAGCTCCTGCTCTTACCTGTGTATAAGTCCTAATGTTCTTTTAGTGTTCAGTTCCTTTCTTCCTAAAGGAGGCTCAACAGTTCTCCATCACCTTATGTTGTGATTGACCTTCATTATTAATCTGTTCATGGAAGAGGAATGGTCTTCCTAAAGGAAGTGCATTACGTGTTGCAAGGCAAATGTCATTGTATTACCCTCAAACAAAGAGGGATCCTAGAGTTAACAGGAAATAGTAGACACTACTAAACTCTCAGAGGGATTAGGGGAATTTGAGGCTTCAATATTTTTGGTTATATGGTCACAGAGGTTCTCATCACAAGCCTTGGAGTCCAACTCATTCCAAATAAGGGCCTTGTGTTGTTATAGAGGAATTGACCTTTATTAGACAAAATTACCACACTAAGAAGTCAAACATTTTTAAAGATCTGCTAATTTTAAAACCAAGTCTGCCCTTGACTGTTTGCTTTATCTGCCCTCAGATTGAAGGAGTTCATAATCTCTTTATATGTTACAAGGAACCCTACTAACTCACATTCTGCCTTAAACTGATGATTAATTATCCCAAGGCTTTCTTTGACTTTCCTCCATGCTCTCATAACATCCCACAATAACATCCGATTCCACTGTCCTTATAATTTCTACATTTTTGAAACTTTCTAAGGCCAAATATTCTGTACAGTTAGTGTACTCTATTACACAGGTGTCCTATCCAGTTTACCACTGAACTATTAAAAAGTTTAATAACTACACTGCTATAATATCCCAGGGGTTAACGATCTTCTCCAAATTCTACTTAGGGCCATATTGTTTAGGACCTCCCCTGGCACCAAATGTCATAATGTAGGTTCCCCAGAAATAGAGTCTGAGAGAGATTTGCAGAGAAGACATAAACAAGATTAGGCAAAGTGAGAAGTTGAACTACAATGCAGTCTCAACAGGGCTTCTGCCAACCCCACACAGAGCTTTGATTTTGGGATAGCCCTTTTGAGATGTACTGAGTTGAAACAAAGAGGCCATCTTTCACCTTCATATCAATCAGATACTAGGTATTTATTGTCCCAGGGAAGGGACATTACTTTGGCTGAAGCAGTTTTCTTTAGTCAGTGGAATTTCTGGAGAGAAGCTAAGCTGTCTGCTGTCAGAAATCAAAGTATCTCTGTCTTGAAGGGGATCTGATTGGCACAGCAGAACATTTAAGACATAGGCTAACTTATCATTAGAGAACACATTAGAGATAGAGATGGAGCATAGTTGCTATCTTGACATGAGCAGGAAAGAGAAGCCATTTTATGTATGTAAGTATGTATGTATGTATGTCTCTTTATTTACTTATTTTGAGAGAGAGAGGAGAGATATCATGAGCAGGGGAAGGGCAGAGAAAAAAGGAGACAGAGAATCCCAAGCAAGCTTCACACAGTCAGTGCAAAGCCTGATGCAGGGTTTAATATCATGAACCGTGAGACCATGACCTGAGGCAAAATCAAGAGTCAGATGCTTAACTGACTGAGCCACCCAAGTGCCCAAAGAGAAGCCATTTTAAATTCTACAATTTCAATTAAGCCATATATGGGCTGGGACTTAAAAAGAACAAGTTCCTTCAGATAGCTGCCATTATTTAATCATGTAAAACAGGGAAGTGATTACATCCCTACCCCCTCTTCCCTTGCATACCATGGTCGAGGAGGTATGGTTAACAGTGAGACCTAGGAAGGGACCACAAGGAAATGCATTTTATAATTCAGGGAAGCCTTTTCCACGTAGTAGTAAATCAGGAAATATAGTGATGCTAGAACAACAAAAGTCATCCATCATTTAAAAAGTACTGCAACATCTTTAAGTGCCAGGCATTTTTTAAGGCACTAAAGAAATGGAAATGAATAAAAAACACACATACCCTGTAGGAAGCTGATAGATAGATGAGTCTATGATATGATTTTATAAGCTGCTAAGTTAGCCTGTTACTCTTTGATGGAGTCTGGCAGAAGACAGGGACACCGGAACTCTATCATTCGCAACACGGCCAGCGACATGGGTCTCATGGTGGTGTCAGTTCTTCTGCCCCACAAAACCCACCAGGGTGATGTGCAGGTGCTCAGGTAGGTAATGTTCACATATAGGGTTGACATCCCAGCAGAACATAACCTAAGGAAACCGCTGTTTTATAGCAGGCAGCGTGCAAACCTGTCCTTTGTGCCAAAAAGAAACATTCTGTCATCCCTCCAGTTTTCTCTCTGCAAATACAATCCTGAGAAATGGTCAGGGCCTCATGTGAGCAGCGAACCTAGCAAGACATGAAGGAGCAAAAGCTGCCCACAATACTATAATGAGAAAGCAGTATATTAACAAGAAATTAAAATCAGCATAATACATCTTATAATGTATAATACAGACACTCTACTTACAGTCCAAGTCTCTTTGAAGAGACCGAGGAGTCCTTGCATGTAATGTATCAGACTTAATTCAAGGAAATGCTCAGATCATTAAGAAACGATATGGTTCCCCAGAAACCTAACCTTCGTGTCCAGATGGAGCAGTGAGTGACACAAAAGGAGGCTTAAGACACAGAAGTTGTTTTTAACAATGCTTGTCTTAGTGCTTCACCAATTCTTTTGGGAAATGAAGATTGTAAATTAACAGCAAAACTCCATTCTAGTTGTATTTTGGTGTATCTTCCGTATACAAATATATACATAAATTATTTTAATATACATAATACATTGAGGTGTTCAATTTTTTTTCAAATGAAGCCTTCTGTTGTCAACATTAAAATACATAAGTAAATGATTCCTTTAAAATTATTGGGTCATTACCCAGTTGATAATTGTAGTAAAATTAGGTTGTGCAGGGAGGGCAAAAAAGGTAAAAATTCACCCCTAGAGAGTGGCATCGCCATCAATGTACCTGGTCAAAGGCACATAACTATTGCAAAATTTACCTAAAAACAGATGAAGGGAATTTGATAGAAGGCCATAAGGGAAATAAGACTGACATTTTTGTACATATCCCCTCTCTTTCCTTACTGTTAACCATTTCTCTCCAGCTAAGGACTGATTGTTGCCCTCTCTTCTGTCTTCTTTCTAAAAGAAGGCAAACATCTGTCATTGATTTCACACTACTTACCTCTCATAGTAGTATTTGCATTTTAAGCTTGCATCTGAAATGGTAGAAAGAAAGTCTTTGTGCTCTGTTTTAGGAATTTCATGCATCAGCAAAGTATGTGTGATATGACTGGGAAGGAGTAATTGGTACAATGCTGCAGAGACCTCATGGAAATACAGAAATTAAACTTACTTTAGTAGTTGTAAGGCATCTAGAAGTCAGGTTAGCTGGGAAAGGACAGCATTCAGTTGTACCCGCTCTAGAAACGAAAGGATCATAAGTTGCTGCTATTTTTGTGCCGTTTCTGCTTCCACTTCTGTTGTTGCCATCATTCTACTTCAAGGTTATGTCCTAAGGGCTTCTGATCACCGTGGAATATCCCCCAGCACCACTGCCTCCTCGGAATTCTCACCGCAAAGCCTGGAGAATGTCTAGTCCTAGCACAAACTGCCCCCTATGGGTCATTTAAACATATGCTCCTTTGCTAAATGGAATCTTTTGGTCTAAAAACTACTCTTACTTTTTTTTTTAAAATGTTTTATTTATTTTGGGGGGAGAAAGAGAGAGAGGGAGAGAGAGAAGGAATGCAAGCAGGGGAGGGGCAGAGAGAGGGGGAGACACAATCTGAAGCAGGCTCCAGGCTCTGAACTGTCTGCACAGAGCCCAACGAGGAGTTCGAACCCATGAATCGTGAGATCATGACCTGAGTGGAAGTCTGTATGCTCAACCAACTGGCGGCCCTAATTTCTACTCTTTCTTTTTTTTTTTTTTTTTTTTTCAGTTTTAATGAACATCTCCTAAAACTTTCTTTTTTTTTTTTTTAACAAATAGTTTATTGTCAAATTAGTTTCCACATAACACCCAGTGCTCATCCCCACAAGTGCCCTCCTCCATGCCCCTCCCCCCCCCTCCCCCCCCACACCCATGAGTCCTCAGTTTATTCTCAGCATTCAAGAGTCTCTCATGGTTTGCCTCTCTCCCTTTCCCCCACCATTTCCCCCCTTCTTCTCCCCCTTGTTCCTCAGTTCAGTTCCTCCTAATCCTCCTATATGTGCAAACATGTGATATTTGTCCTTCTCTGCCTGACTTATTTCGCTCAGCATAACACCCTCAAGGTCCATCCATGTTGCTACACGTGGCCAGATTTCATTGTTTCTCATTGCCATGAAGTATTCCATGGTATAGATAAACCACATCTTCTTGATCCATTCGTCCGTTGATGGACACTTAGGCTCTTTCCATGTTTTGGCTATTGTGGAGAGTGCTGCTATGAACATTGGGGTACATGTGCTCCTATGCATCAGCATTTCTGTATCCCTTGGGTAAATTCCTAGCAGTGCTATTGCTGGGTCATAGGGGAGTTCTATTGTTAGTTTCCTGAGGAATCTCCACACTGTTTTCCAGAGGGGCTGTACCAGTTTACATTCCCACCAACAGTGTAGGAGGGTGCCCGTTTCTCCACATCCTCGCCAGCATCTAGAGTTCTCTGATTTGCTCATTTTAGCCACTCTTACTGGCATGAGGTGGTATCTCAGTGTGGTTTTGATTTATATTTCTCTGATGAGGAGGGATGCTGAGCATCGTTTCATGTGTCTGTTGGCCATCTGGATGTCCTCTTTGGAGAAGTGTCTGTTCATATCTTCTGCCCATTTCTTCACTGGGTTGTTTGTTTTAAAATCTACTCTTTCTTAAAGACAAAGTAGCTCAGTGAAATTTCATCGCTTGAGATTGAAGGGCCTAAGTAACGTCATTTTGAAATTAAGGCCTCCATTAAGAGCAACCCTGGGCTGCACGTAGCCCCAGTTCCTCAGATTGCTCAGGGCTAAAACCATCCTGGGACCGCCCTCAGGTCAGCTAATCAAAAAACATTCCTGTGGTATGAGTCAAGGCTGGGAACTGTTGATAGTTATTCTGTACAAACTAGCCGATTTCTCACCACTTGCCTGAACCCCACATGGGCCCTTTGAACTTACCTCATAATTGGTCATTTTCAAAGGGTCTTCAAAAGTAATGATTGGGTCCCACCAAAAGTAATGAACACCTCACAGATACTGAATGGTCAAAGCTATTACCATGGGTACTGTACAATTATAATTGGTGCTTAGGTGATGATGCTATACATACAATGTGTGCACTGTAACACCCCCCTCCCTTACCCCTAAAAAACCCTACTCGCTATTGTTTGGGGCTTCACCTTGCTGCCACTACACCGGTAGGCAGGTGAGCCCCTGCTCGAGCTTGTAATAAAGACCCTTTTTTGTACTTGCATCGGTGTCAGCTCCTTGGTGGTCTCTGGGGACTCGCGAATCAGGCACAACAAGATAAGGCAGAGACCTGAATTTGTATCCTGATAGAACAGTGTGAGTAATAGCCAGGTAAATGTGAACAGCAACCTGTTTGTAAAGCTTGATATACTGATCTATACATTTTTTTAAAAAATCAATACGATGCAAAATGGTTGCAAACATTATAAATAAGAAAAAGTGATTGTGGCACATAGAAGATTTTCAATAAATGATAGCTATTTAGGTCCAACTCAAGTTCTTTTTTTTTTTTAATGTTTTATTTATTTCCAGGAGAGAGAGACAGCGTGAGCAGGGGAGGGTCAGAGAGAGAGGAAGTCACAGACTGAAACAGGCTCCAGGCTCCGAGCTGGCAGTCAGCACAGAGCCCGACGCGGGGCTCGAACCCACGAACCGCAAGATCATGACCTAAGCGAAAGTCGGACGCTTAACCGACTAAGCCACCCAGGCGCCCCAGGTCCAACTCAAGTTCTAACTCCTAACAAAGCAGGCACTTTTAAAATCTTTTTTGAACATTTTATGAACTCCCTTTGAATTATAAATCAGTGTGACACAATTTAGAAGTAAATTGTTCTTTA